>NW_027458101.1:0-123754 GCF_050624435.1 Tenrec ecaudatus
GAACTAAATCCACATTTGCGAACCTGGCACCCGTTCAAAAGTCTTTAACCCCAACATGGAATTAAGTAACATCAGGACCTTAATTCTAAAACTTATGGAATGTTCCCCCACTCAGAAAGTTTGTAAGCCAACTACTCTGTGCCATTATACGCCAAAATTTAGCTATTCACTTTATCTATGGCCCAAAATATAAAACAAGTGCTCAGAGGAAACAATTATTGCTCGCTATGAAGAAATCTTCATTCCAATAGGAACCATTCAAAGTCTGTCTCCCATCGGCAAAATCAAAGCTGGACAGGACGTGCATAAACTCAGCACTCTTAGGCACCAGTTCACAGTCTCCAATGTCGTCCTCTGGTGGGCTTCGTGTCGACCCGTGCCAGTTACCTCGCTCAGCCTTCACGGGGTATCCACCGGTCACCTTGCTTGTAGACCATGGGCTCTCGCCACTATTCAACAAGTTGGGCTCCTGATGCGATGTGGTGAACTTTACTCGAGTCACCCTCGTGTTCTCCTTTTCAGGTAAATCAAATCCACAGGTATCCGTGCCCACATGCAAGCAGTCCTTTTATTGCTGCATTTCTCCGACCTCCACACCACATGTAGATCCACGTGGACACTCAGGAAGCAATTCAGCCTGCTCACAGGCTTTTTTTAACACACAGTCCCAGGGAGATGTTTTCTCCATACTCCCAGATTTTTTTTAACTTCAGGCAAAGACATATGGTTCCAGAGTACAGGAAAGCACTGGTGGGCATCAATTTCACTGCATAGCTGTCTTCCCAGAGGTGGTCTAAACCCAGCTAAAGACCACCCCATTTTGGTGGCTCAAAGCAAGTCGGCTTACAAACTTTCATTTTTCCCACTTCCCATAGTTTCACCAGAAAACAACCGAGTAAAGGGTGGCTTTGTCTGACCTCTACATATACAAGGAAGAAGAATTACCATGAGGGCAAGGTCAAACATATAGTTACTCTCCATCTTAAGATGAGTTTTTCCATTGCCCCACTGCTAGGTATCCTATTTGTGACTCTGGCTCTCGTAGAGAAAAAGGGGCACAGAAAATCATGTCTAAGTGAGACTCATATATAAAGGTTAAGTGTTCATCAAGCAGACATCCGAAAGCAGTGTGGTCCAAACCCACAAGTCCGACATTAACCCATTAACCCACATGTCCAAGACCAATTGCAATGTCCTCCTCCATCTTTCAAAAAAGACGACATGTTGCAGGCTGAAGGAGGGGGGCCGAGACAGTGAGTGTGTAAGCAGAGCCGCGTGGTCTGTGGATATATCAGCATATCTCTGCACGGCTACTCCAACAACCCGGGCTTCCTTTGGGTAAGTACATGTGTCTTCGGCTCAGGGACGTCTTGCCGGAAAGGAGCCTTGACAGCTAAAGCAGGGAACAAGCTGAGGCAGCTGCACCCTGCTCCCACGTTCAGAAAAGAAGAGACCCAACTAGAATGGCAATGCTCAAGGAGCCATTGATCCCTCCGCCCTTCATTTAACTGCACGTGTGTATCACCCAGGTGGGCACAATCCACGAACTAAATCCACATTTGTGAACCTGGCACCCGTTCAAAATTCTTTAACCCCAACATGGAATTAAGTAACATCAGGACCTTAATTCAAAGCCTTATGGAATGTTCCCCCATTCCGAAAGTTTGTAAGCCAACTGCTCTGTGCCTTTATACCCCTAATTTTAGCTATTCACTTTATGTATGGCCCACTAATAAAAAACCAGTGCTCAGAGGAAACAATCATTGCTCACCATGAAGAAATCTTCATTCTAATAGGAACTTTTCACAGTCTGTGTCCATTAGCAAAATCAAAGCCGGAGTGGCCGTGCATAAAGTCAGCACTCTTAGGCACCAGTTCACAGTCTCCAATATCGCCCTCTGCTGGGCTTCGGGTCGACCCGTGCCAGTTACCTCGCTCAGCCTTCACGGGGTATCCACCGGTCACCTTGCTTGTAGACCATGGGCTCTCGCCACTATTCAACAAGTTGGGCTCCTGATGCGACGTGGTGATCTTTACTCGAGTCACCCTTGTGTTCCCCTTTACAGGTAAACAAATCCACAGGTATCCATGCCCATACGCAACAATCCTGTTATTGCTGCATTTCTCCGACCTCCACACCATATGTAGATCCACGTGGACACCCAGCAAGCAATTCAGCCTGCTCACAGGCTCTCTTTAACACTCACTCCCAGGGAGATGTTTTCTCCCTACTCCCAGATTTTTTTTTTTACTTCTGGCCAAGTCTTATGATTCCTGAGTACACCAAAGAACTGGTGGGCATCTATTTCACTGCATACCTGTCTTCCCAGAGGTGGTCAAAACCCAGCTAAAGATCACCCCATTTTGGTGGCTCAAGCAAATGGGCTTACCAACTTTCATTTTCCCCCTTACCCTAGTTTCCCCAGAAAACAACCGAGTAAAGGGTGGCTTTGTCTGACCTCTGGATCGACAAGGAAGAAGAATTACCATGAGGGCAGGGTCAAACATATAGTTACTCTCCATCTTAAGATGAGTTTTTCCATTGCCCCACTGCTAGGTATCCTATTTGTGACTCTGGCTCTCGTAGAGAAACAGGGGCACAGAAACTCATGTCTAAGTGAGACTCATATATAAAGGTTAAGTGTTCATCAAGCAGACATCTGAAAGCAGTGTGGTCCAAACCCCCAAGTCCGACATTAACCCATTAACCCACATGTCTAACAACAATTGCAGTGTCCTCCTACATCTTTCAAAACAGATGACAAGTTGCTGGCTGAAGGAGGAGAGACAAGGCAGTGAATGTGTAAGCAGAGCAGCGTGGGCAGTGGATATGTCAGCATATCTCTACACGGCTACTCCAACAGCCCGGGCTTCCTCTGGGTAGGTCCTTGTGTCTTCGGCTCAGGGACGTCTTGCCGGAAATGAGTCTTGACAACTAAAGCAGGGAACAAGGTGAGGCAGCTGCACCCTGCTCCCATGTTCAGAAATGAAGAGACCCAACAAGAATGGCAATGCTCAAGGAGCCATTGTCACTCCGCCCTTCATTTAACCGCACGTGTGTATCGCCCAGGTTGGCACAATCCACGAACTAAATCCACATTTGCAAATATGGCACCCGTTCAAAATTCTTTAACCACAACATGGAATTAAGTAACACCAGGACCTTAATTCTAAAACTTATGGAATGTTTCCCCACTCAGAAAGATTGTAAGCCAACTACTCTGTGCCATCATACGCCAAATTTTAGCTATTCACTTTATCTATGGCCCAAAATATAAAACAAGTGCTCAGAGGAAATATCATTGCTCGCCATGAAGAAATCTTCATTCCAATAGGAACCATTCGAAGTCTGTGTCCATCGGCAAAATCAAAGCCGGACACGCCGTGCATAAAGTCAGCACTCTTAGGCACCAGTTCATAGTCTCCAATATCGTCCTCTGGTGTGCTTCTTGTCGACCCGTACCGGGGACCTTGCTCAGCCTTCATGGGGTATCCACCGGTCACCTTGCTTGTAGACCATGGGCTCTCGCCACTATTCAACAAGCCTGGGGCCTGATGCACATGGTGAACTTTACTCGAGTCACCCTCGTTTTCTCCTTTTCAGGTAAACCAAATCCACAGGTATCCGTGCCCATACGCAAGCAGTCCTTTCATTGCTGCATTTCTCGGACCTCCACTCCATATGTAGATCCCCGAGGTCACCCAGAAAGCAATTCAGCCTGCTCACAGTCTCTCTTTAACACACAGTCCCTGGGAGATGTTTTCTCCCTACTCCCAGATGTTTTTTTAACTTCTGGCAAAGGCTTATGGTTCCTGAGTTCACGAAAGCACTGGTGGGAATCTATTTCACTGCATAGCTGTCTACCTAGAGGTGGTCTACACCCAGCTAAAGATAACCCCATTTTAGTGGTTCAAAGCAAGTGGGCTTACAAACTTTCATTTTTCCACCTTTCCATAGTTTCCCCAGAAAACAACCGAGTACAGGGTAGCTTTGTCTGACTTCTGGATAGACAAGGAAGTAGAATTACCATGAGGCAAGGTAAAACAAATAGCTACTCTCCATCTTAAGATGAGTTTTTCCATTGCCCCATTGCTAGGTATCTTATTTGTGACTCTGGCTCTCATAGAGAAACAGGGACACAGACATGAGTTTCTAAGTGAGACTCATATATCAAGGTTAAGTGTTCATCAAGCAGACATGCGAAAGCAGTGTGGTCCAAACCCACAAGTCCGACAATAACCCATTAACCCACATGTCCAACACCAATTGCAATGTCCTCCTCCATCTTTCAAAACATTCGACATGTTGCTGGTTGAAGGAGGAGAGCCCAGGCAGTGAATGTGTGAGCAGAGCAGCCTGGGCAGTGGATATGTCAGCATATCTCTGCATGGCTACTCCAGCAGCCCGGGTTTCCTCTTTTTAGGTCCATGTGTCTTCGGCTCTTGGACGTCTTGCCAGAAAGGAGCCTTGACAGCTAAAGCAGGGAACAAGTTGAGTCAGCTGCACCCTGCTCCCACATTCAGAAATGAAGAGACCCAACTAGAATGGCAATGATCAAGGAGCCATTGATCACTCCACCCTTCATTTAACCGCACGTGTGTATCGCCCAGGTTGGCACAATCTACGAACTAAATTCACATTTGCGAACCAGGCACCCGTTCAAAATTCTTTAAACCCAACATGGAATTAAGTTACATCAGACCTTAATTCTAAAACTTATGGAATGTTCCCCCACTCGGAAAGTTTGTAAGCCAACTACTCTGTGCCTTTATACGCCAAATTTTAGCTATCCACTTTATCTATGGCCCACTAATATAAAACCAGTGCTCAGAGGAAACAATCATTCCTCGCTATGAAGAAATCTTCATTCCAATAGGAACCTTTCAAAGTCTGTGTTCATCGGCAAAATCAAAGCCGGACAGGCCGTGCATAAAGTCAGCACTCTTAGGCACCAGTTCACAGTCTCCAATATCGCCCTATGGTAGGCTTCTGGTCGGCCCGTGCCAGCTACCTCACTCAGCCTCCACGGGGTGTCCACCAGTCTCCTTGCTTGTAGACCATGGGCTCTCGCTAATGTTCAACAAGCCTGGGCTCCTGATGCAACGTGGGGAACTTTAGTCGAATCACCCTCTTTTTCTCCTTTTCAGGTAAACCAAATCCACTGGTATCTGGGCCATACACAAGCAGTTCTTTTATTGCTGCAGTTCTCCGACCTCCACTCCATATGAAGATCCACGTGGTCACCCAGCAAGCAATTCAGCCTGCTCACAGGCTCTCTTTAACACACAGTCCAGTGAGATGTTTTCTCCCTACTCTTAGATTTTATTTTAACTTCTGGCAAAGGCTTTTGGTTCCTGAGTACAGGAAAGCACTGGTGGGCATCTAATTCACTGCACAGCAGTCTTCCCAGAGGTAGCTTAACCCAGCTAAAGATCACCCAATTTTGGTGGCTCTAAGCATGTGGGCTTACAAACTTTCATTTTTCCCACTTCCCATGTTTTCCCTAGAAAACAACCGAGTAAAGGGTGGCTTTTTCTGACCTCTGGATAGACAAGGAAGAAGAATTACCATGAGGGCAAAGTCAAACAAATAGCTACTCTCCATCTTAAGATGAGTTTTTCCATTGCCCCACTGCTAGGTATCCTATTTGTGACTCTGGCTCTCGTAGAGAAACAGGGGCACAGAAACTCATGTCTAAGTGAGACTCATATATAAAGGTTAAGTGTTCATCAAGCAGACATCTGAAAGCAGTGGGGTCCAAACCCACAAGTCCGACATTAACCCATTAACCCACATGTCGAAACCAATTGCAATGTCCTCCTCCATCTTTCAAAACAGACGACATGTTGCAGGCTGAAGGAGGGGGGCCGAGACAGTGAATGTGTAAGCAGAGCCGCGTGGTCTGTGGATATATCAGCATATCTCTGCACGGTTACTCCAACAACCCGGGCTTCCTTTGGGTAAGTACATGTGTCTTCGGCTCAGGGACGTCTTGCCGGAAAGGAGCCTTGACAGCTAAAGCAGGGAACAAGCTGAGGCAGCTGCACCCTGCTCCCACGTTCAGAAATGAAGAGACCCAACTAGAATGGCAATGCTCAAGGAGCCATTTATCCCTCCGCCCTTCATTTAACTGCACGTGTGTATCACCCAGGTGGGCACAATCCACGAACTAAATCCACATTTGTGAACCTGGCACCCGTTCAAAATTCTTTAACCCCAACATGGAATTAAGTAACATCAGGATCTTAATTCAAAGCCTTATGGAATGTTCCCCCACTCCGAAAGTTTGTAAGCCAACTGCTCTGTGCCTTTATACCCCTAATTTTAGCTATTCACTTCATGTATGGCCCAGTAATATAAAACCAGTGCTCAGAGGAAACAATCATTGCTCGCCATGAAGAAATCTTCATTCTAATAGGAACCTTTCACAGTCTGTGTCCATCGGCAAAATCAAAGCCGGACAGGCCGTGCATAAAGTCAGCACTCTTAGGCACCAGTTCACAGTCTCCAATATCGCCCTCTGGTGGGCTTCTGGTCGACCCGTGCCGGCTACCTCGCTCAGCCTTCACGGGGTGTCCACTGGTCACCTTGCTTGTAGACCATGGGCTCTCGCCACTATTCAACAAGTTGGGCTCCTGATGCGACGTGGTGAACATTCCTCGAGTCACCCTTTTGTTCCCCTTTACAGGTAAACAAATCCACTGGTATCCGTGCCCATACGCAAGCAATCCTGTTATTGCTGCATTTCTCCGACCTCCACACCATATGTAGATCCACGTGGACACCCAGCAAGCAATTCAGCCTGCTCACAGGTTCTCTTTAACACACACTCCCAGGGAGATGTTTTCTCCCTAATCCCAGATATTTTTTTTTACTTCTGGCCAAGTCTTATGATTCCTGAATACACCAAAGAACTGGTGGGCATCTATTTCACTGCATACCTGTCTTCCCAGAGGTGGTCAAAACCCAGCTAAAGATCACCCCATTTTGGTGGTTCAAGCAAATGGGCTTACAAACTTTCATTTTTCCTCCTTACCCTAGTTTCCCCAGAAAACAACCGAGTAAAGGGTGGCTTTGTCTGACCTCTGGATCGACAAGGAAGTAGAATTACCATGAGGGCAAGGTCAAACATATAGTTACTCTCCTTCTTAAGATGAGTTTTTCCATTGCCCCACTGCTAGGTATCCTATTTGTGACTCTGCCTCTCATAGAGAAACAGGGACACAGAAACTCATGTCTAAGTGAGACTCATATATCAAGGTTAAGTGTTCATCAAGCAGACATCTGAAAGCAGTGTTGTCCAAACCCCCAAGTCCGACATTAACCCATTAACCCACATGTCTAACAACAATTGCAGTGTCCTCCTCCATCTTTCAAAACAGATGACATGTTGCTGGCTGAAGGAGGAGAGACGATGCAGTGAATGTGTAAGCAGAAGAGCGTGGGCAGTGGATATGTCAGCATATCTCTACACGGCTACTCCAACAGCCCGGGCTTCCTCTGGGTAGGTCCATGTGTCTTCGGCTCAGGGACGTCTTGCCGGGAAGGAGCCTTGTCAGCTAAAGCAGGGAACAAGGTGAGGCAGCTGCACCCTGCTCCCATGTTCAGAAATGAAGAAACCCAACAAGAATGGCAATGCTCAAGGAGCCATTGATCCCTCTGCCCTTGATTTAACCGCACGTGTGTATCGCCCAGGTTGGCACAATCCACGAACTAAATCCACATTTGCGAACCTGGCACCCGTTCAAAATTCTTTAACCACAACATGGAATTAAGTAACACCAGGACCTTAATTCTAAAACTTATGGAATGTTTCCCCACTCAGAAAGTTTGTAAGCCAACTACTCTGTGCCATCATACGCCAAATTTTAGCTATTCACTTTATCTATGGCCCAAAATATATAACAAGTGCTCAGAGGAAATATCATTGCTCGCCATGAAGAAATCTTCATTCCAATAGGAACCATTCAAAGTCTGTGTCTATCGGCAAAATCCAAGCCGGACACGCCGTGCATAAAGTCAGCACTCTTAGGCACCAGTTCACAGTCTCCAATATCGTCCTCTGGTGTGCTTCTTGTCGACCCGTACCGGGGACCTCGCTCAGCCTTCATGGGGTATCCACCGGTCACCTTGCTTGTAGACCATGGGCTCTCGCCACTATTAAACAAGCCTGGGGTCCTGATGCACATGGTGAACTTTACTCGAGTCACCCTCGTGTTCTCCTTTTCAGGTAAACCAAATCCACAGGTATCCGTGCCCATACGCAAGCAGTCCTTTTATTGCTGCATTTCTCCGACCTCCACTCCATATGTAGATCCCCGAGGTCACCCAGAAAGCAATTCAGCCTGCTCACAGTCTCTCTTTAACACGCAGTCCCTGGGAGATGTTTTCTCCCTACTCCCAGATATTTTTTTAACTTCTGGCAAAGGCTTATGGTTCCTGAGTTCACGAAAGCACTGGTGGGCATCTATTTCACTGCATAGCTGTCTACCCAGAGGTGGTCTAAACCCAGCTAAAGATAACCCCATTTTAGTGGTTCAAAGCAAGTGGGCTTACAAACTTTCATTTTTCCACCTTTCCATAGTTTCCCCAGAAAACAACCGAGTACAGGGTAGCTTTGACTGACTTCTGGATAGACAAGGAAGTAGAATTACCATGAGGCAAGGTAAAACAAATAGCTACTCTCCATCTTAAGATGAGTTTTTCCATTGCCCCACTGCTAGGTATCCTATTTGTGACTCTGGCTCTCATAGAGAAACAGGGACACAGAAACTCATGTCTAAGTGAGACTCATATATCAAGGTTCAGTGTTCATCAAGCAGACATCCGAAAGCAATGTGGTCCAAACCCACAAGTCCGACAATAACCCATTAACCCACATGTCCAACACCAATTGCAATGTCCTCCTCCATCTTTCAAAACATTCGACATGTTGCTGGCTGAAGGAGGAGAGCCCAGGCAGTGAATGTGTAAGCAGAGCAGCCTGGGCAGTGGATATGTCAGCATATCTCTGCATGGCTACTCCAGCAGCTCGGGTTTCCTCTTGGTAGGTCCATGTGTCTTCGGCTCGGGGACTTCTTGCCAGAAAGGAGCCTTGACAGCTAAAGCAGGGAAAAAGCTGAGTCAGCTGCACCCTGCTCCCACATTCAGAAATGAAGAAACCCAACTAGAATGGCAATGATCAAGGAGCCATTGATCACTCCACCCTTCATTTAACCGCACGTGTGTATCGCCCAGGTTGGCACAATCCACGAACTAAATTCACATTTGCGAACCAGGCACCCGTTGAAAATTCTTTAAACCCAACATGGAATTAAGTTACATCAGACCTTAATTCTAAAACTTATGGAATGTTCCCCCACTCGGAAAGTTTGTAAGCCAACTACTCTGTGCCTTTATACACCAAATTTTAGCTATCCACTTTGTCTATGGCCCACTAATATAAAACCAGTGCTCAGAAGAAACAATCAATGCTCGCTAAGAAGAAATCTTCATTCCAATAGGAACCTTTCAAAGTCTGTGTTCATCGGCAAAATCAAAGCCCGAGAGGCCGTGCATAAAGTCAACACTCTTAGGCACCAGTTAACAGTCTCCAATATCGCCCTATGGTGGGCTTCTGGTAGACCCGTGCCAGCTACCTCACTCAGACTCCACGGGATGTCCACTGGTCTCTTTGCTTGGAGACCATGGGCTCTCGCTAATGTTCAACAAGCCTGGGCTCCTGATGCGACGTGGTGAACTTTAGTCGAATCACCCTCTTTTTCTCCTTTTCAGGTAAACCAAATCCACAGGTATCTGGGCCCATACACAAACAGTCCTTTTATTGCTGCATTTCTCCGACCTCCACTCCATATGAAGATCCACGTGGTCACCCAGCAAGCAATTCAGCCTGCTCACAGACTCTCTTTAACACACAGTCCAGGGAGATGTTTTCTCCCTACTCTCAGATTTTATTTTAACTTCTGGCAAAGGCTTATGGTTCCTGAGTACACCAAAGCACTGGTGGGCATCTAATTCACTGCACAGCAGTCTTCCCAGAGGTAGCTTAACCCAGCTAAAGATCACCCAATTTTGGTAGCTCTAAGCATGTGGGCTTACAAACTTTCATTTTTCCCACTTCCCATATTTTCCCCAGAAAACAACCGAGTAAAGGGTGGCTTTGTCTGACCTCTGGATAGACAAGGAAGAAGAATTACCATGAGGGCAAAGTCAAACAAATAGCTACTCTCCATCTTAAGATGAGTTTTTCCATTGCCCCACTGCTAGGTATCCTATTTGTGACTCTGGCTCTCGTAGAGAAACAGGGGCACAGAAACTCATGTCTAAGTGACACTCATATATAAAGGTTAAGTGTTCATCAAGCAGACATCTGAAAGCAGTGTGGTCCAAACCCACAAGTCAGACATTAACCCACATGTCGAAACCAATTGCAATGTCCTCCTCCATCTTTCAAAACAGACGACATGTTGCAGGCTGAAGGAGGGGGACCGAGACAGTGAATGTGTAAGCAGAGCCGCGTGGTCTGTGGATATATCAGCATATCTCTGCACGGCTACTCCAACAACCCGGGCTTCCTTTGGGTAAGTACATGTGTCTTCGGCTCAGGGACGTCTTGCCGGAAAGGAGCCTTGACAGCTAAAGCAGGGAACAAGCTGAGGCAGCTGCACCCTGCTCCCACGTTCAGAAAAGAAGAGACCAAACTAGAATGGCAATGCTCAAGGAGCCTTTGATCCTGCCACCCTTCATTTATCCGCACGTGTGTATCGCCCAGGTTGGCACAATCCACGAACTAAATCCACATTTGCGAACCTGGCACCCGTTCAAAATTCTTTAACCACAACATGGAATTAAGTAACACCAGGACCTTAATTCTAAAACTTATGGAATGTTTCCCCACTCAGAAAGATTGGAAGCCAACTACTCTGTGCCATCATACGCCAAATTTTAGCTATTCACTTTATCTATGGCCCAAAATATAAAACAAGTGCTCAGAGGAAATATCATTGCTCGCCATGAAGAAATCTTCATTCCAATAGGAACCATTCAAAGTCTGTGTCCATCGGCAAAATCAAAGCCGGACACGCCGTGCATAAAGTCAGCACTCTTAGGCACCAGTTCACAGTCTCCAATATCGTCCTCTGGTGTGCTTCTTGTCGACCCGTACCGGGGACCTCGCTCAGCCTTCATGGGGTATCCACCGGTCACCTTGCTTGTAGACCATGGGCTCTCGCCACTATTCAACAAGCCTGGGGTCCTGATGCACATGGTGAACTTTACTCGAGTCACCCTCGTGTTCTCCTTTTCAGGTAAACCAAATCCACAAGTATCCGTGCCCATACGCAAGCAGTCCTTTTATTGCTGCATTTCTCCGACCTCCACTCCATATGTAGATCCCCGAGGTCACCCAGAAAGCAATTCAGCCTGCTCACAGTCTCTCTTTAACACGCAGTCCCTGGGAGATGTTTTCTCCCTACTCCCAGATGTTTTTTTAACTTCTGGCAAAGGCTTATGGTTCCTGAGTTCACGAAAGCACTGGTGGGCATCTATTTCACTGCATAGCTGTCTACCCAGAGGTGGTCTAAACCCAGCTAAAGATAACCCCATTTTAGTGGTTCAAAGCAAGTGGGCTTACAAACTTTCATTTTTCCACCTTTCCATAGTTTCCCCAGAAAACAACCGAGTACAGGGTAACTTTGTCTGACTTCTGGATAGACAAGGAAGTAGAATTACCATGAGGCAAGGTAAAACAAATAGCTACTCTCCATCTTAAGATGAGTTTTTCCATTGCCCCACTGCTAGGTATCCTATTTGTGACTCTGGCTCTCGTAGAGAAACAGGGACACAGAAACTCATGTCTACGTGAGACTCATATATCAAGGTTAAGTGTTCATCAAGCAGACATCCGAAAGCAATGTGGTCCAAACCCACAAGTCCGACAATAACCCATTAACCCTCATGTCCAACACCAATTGCAATGTCCTCCTCCATCTTTCAAAACATTCGACATGTTGCTGGCTGAAGGAGGAGAGCCCAGGCAGTGAATGTGTAAGCAGAGCAGCCTGGGCAGTGGATATGTCAGCATATCTCTGCATGGCTACTCCAGCAGCCCGGGTTTCCTCTTGGTAGGTCCATGTGTCTTTGGCTCAGGGACGTCTTGCCAGAAAGGAGCCTTGACAGCTAAAGCAGGGAACGAGCTGAGTCAGCTGCACCCTGCTCCCACATTCAGAAATGAAGAGACCCAACTAGAATGGCAATGATCAAGGAGCCATTGATCACTCCACCCTTCCTTTAACCGCACGTGTGTATCGCCCAGGTTGGCACAATCCACGAACTAAATTCACATTTGCTAACCAGGCACCCGTTCAAAATTCTTTAAACCCAACATGGAATTAAGTTACATCAGACCTTAATTCTAAAACTTATGGAATGTTCCCCCACTCGGAAAGTTTGTAAGCCAACTACTCTGTGCCTTTATACACCAAATGTTAGCTATCCACTTTGTCTATGGCCCACTAATATAAAACCAGTGCTCAGAAGAAACAATCATTGCTCGCTATGAAGAAATCTTCATTCCAATAGGAACCTTTCAAAGTCTGTGTCCATCGGCAAAATCAAACCCGTACAGGCCGTGCATAAAGTCAACACACTTAGGCACCAGTTCACAGTCTCCAATATCGCCCTATGGTGCGCTTCTGGTCGACCTGTGCCAGCTACCTCACTCAGCATCCACGGGGTGTCCACCGGTCTCCTTGCTTGTAGACCATGGGCTATCGCTAATGTTCAACAAGCCTGGGCTCCTGATGCAACGTGGTGAACTTTAGTCGAATCACCCTCTTTTTCTCCTTTTCAGGTAAACCAAATCCACAGGTATCTGGGCCCATACACAAGCAGTCCTTTTATTGCTGCAGTTCTCCGACCTCCACTCCATATGAAGCTCCACGTGGTCGCCCAGCAAGCAGTTCAGCCTGCTCACAGACTCTCTTTAACACACGGTCCAGGGAGATGTTTTCTCCCTACTCTCAGATTTTATTTTAACTTCTGGCAAAGGCTTTTGGTTCCTGAGTACACGAAAGCACTGGTGGGCATCTAATTCACTGCACAGCACGCATCCCAGAGGTAGCTTAACCCAGCTAAAGATCACCCAATTTTGGTGGCTCTAAGCATGTGGGCTTACAAACTTTCATTTTTCCCACTTCCCATATTTTCCCCAGAAAACAACCGAGTAAAGGGTGGCTTTTTCTGACCTCTGGATGGACAAGGAAGAAGAATTACCATGAGGGCAAAGTCAAACAAATAGCTACTCTCCATCTTAAGATGAGTTTTTCCATTGCCCCACTGCTAGGTATCCTATTTGTGACTCTGGCTCTCGTAGAGAAACAGGGGCACAGAAACTCATGTCTAAGTGAGACTCATATATAAAGGTTAAGTGTTCATCAAGCAGACATCTGAAAGCAGTGTGGTCCAAACCCACAAGTCAGACATTAACCCATTAACCCACATGTCGAAACCAATTGCAATGTCCTCCTCCATCTCTCAAAACAGACGACATGTTGCAGGCTGAAAGAGGGGGGCCGAGGCAGTGAATGTGTAAGCAGAGCCGCGTGGTCTGTGGATATATCAGCATATCTCTGCACGGCTACTCCAACAACCCGGGCTTCCTTTGGGTAAGTACATGTGTCTTCGGCTCAGGGACGTCTTGCCGGAAAGGAGCCTTGACAGCTAAAGCAGGGAACAAGCTGAGGCAGCTGCACCCTGCTCCCACGTTCAGAAATGAAGAGACCCAACTAGAATGGCAATGCTCAAGGAGCCATTGATCCCTCCGCCCTTCATTTAACTGCACGTGTGTATCACCCAGGTTGGCACAATCCACGAACTAAATCCACATTTGTTAACCTGGCACCCCTTCAAAATTCTTTAACCCCAACATGGAACTAAGCAACATCAGGAACTTAATTCAAAGCCTTATGGAATGTTCCCCCATTCCGAAAGTTTGTAAGCCAACTGCTCTGTGCCTTTATACCCCTAGTTTTAGCTATTCACTTTATGTATGGCCCACTAATATAAAACCAGTGCTCAGCGGAAACACTGATTGCTCTCCATGAAGAAATCTTCATTCTAATAGGAACCTTTCACAGTCTGTGTCCATCGGCAAAATCAAAGCCGGACAGGCCGTGCATAAAGTCAGCACGCTTAGGCACCAGTTTACAGTCTCCAATATCGTCCTCTGGTGTGCTTGTCGACCCGTACCGGGGACCTCGCTCAGCCTTCATGGGGTATCCACCGGTCACCTTGCCTGTAGACCATGGGCTCTCGCCACTATTCAACAAGCCTGGGGTCCTGATGCACATGGTGAACTTTACTCGAGTCACCCTCGTGTTCTCCTTTTCAGGTAAACCAAATCCCCAGGTATCCGTGCCCATACGCAAGCATTCCTTTTATTGCTGCATTTCTCTGACCTCCACTCCATATGTAGATCCCCGAGGTTACCCAGGAAGCAATTCAGCCTGCTCACATTCTCTCTTTTACACACAGTCCCTGGGAGATGTTTTCTCCCTACTCCCAGATTTTTTTTTTTAACTTCTAGCAAAGACTTATGGTTCCTGAGTTCACGAAAGCACTGATGCGCATCTATTTCACAGCACAGCTGTCTTCCAAGAGGTGTTCTAAACCCAGCGAAAGTAACCCCATTTTGGTGACTCAAAGCAAGTGGGCTCACAATCATTCATTTTTCCCACTACCCATAGTTTCCCCAGAAAACAACCGAGTAAAGGGTGGCTTTGTCTGACCTCTGGATAGACAAGGAAGAAGAATTACCACAAGGGCAAGGTGAAACAAATAGCTACTCTCCATCTTAAAATGAGTTTTTCCATTGCCCCACTGCTAGGTATCCTATTTGTGACTCTGGCTCTCATAGAGAAACAGGGGCACAGAAACTCATGTCTTCATGAGACTCATATATAAAGGTTAAGTGTTCATCAAGCAGACATCCGAAAGCAGTGTGGTCCAAACCCACAAGTCCGACAATAACCCATTAACCCACATGTCCAAAACCAATTGCATTATCCTCCTCCATCTTTCAAAACAGACGACATGTTGCTGGTGAAGGAGGAGATCCAAGACAGAGGATGTGTAAGCAGAGTAACGTGGGCAGTGCATATGTCAGCATATCTCTTCCCGGCTACTCCAACAACCCGGGATTCCTCTGGGTAGTTCCACGTGTCTTCGGGTCAGGGATGTCTTGCCGGAAAGGAGCCTTGACAGGTAAAGCAGGGAACAAGCTGAGGCAGCTGCACCCTGCTCCCACGTTCAGAAATGATGATACCCAACTAGAATGGCAATGCTCAAGGAGCCATTGATCCCTCCGCCCTTCATTTAACTGCACGTGTGTATCACCCAGGTTGGCACAATCCACGAACTAAATCCACATTTGTGAACCTGGCACCCGTTCATAATTCTTTAACCCCAACATGGAATTAAGTAACATCAGGACCTTAATTCTAAACCTTATGGAATGTTCCCCCACTCAGAAAGTTTGTAAGCCAACTGCTCTGTGCCTTTTTACCCTTAATTTTAGCTATTCACTTTATCTATGGCCCTCTAATATAAACCCAGTGCTCAGAGGAAACAATCATTGCTCGCCATGAAGAAATCTTCATTCCAATAGGAACCTTTCAATGTCTGTGTCCATCGGCAAAATCAAAGCCGGACAGGCCGTGCATAAAGTCAGCACTCTTAGGCACCAGTTCACAGTCTCCAATATCGTCCTTTGGTGGGCTTCAGGTCGACCCGTGCCAGCTACCTCACTCAGCCTTCTCGGGGTGTCCACCAGTCACCTTGCTTGTAGACCATGGGCTCTCGCCAATGTTCAACAAGAGTGGGCTCCTGATGCGGCCTGGTGAACTTTAATTGAGTTACCCTCGTGTTCTCCTCCTTGTTAGGTAAACCAAATCCACAGGTATCCGGGCCCATACACAAGCAGTCCTTTTATTGCTGCATTTCTCCGACCTCCACTCCATATGTAGATCCCCGTGGTCACCCAGAAAGCAATTCAGCCTGCTCACAGGCTCTCTTTAACACACCATCCTAGGAAGATGTTTTCTCCCTACTCCCAGATTTTTTTTAAATTCTGGCAAAGACTTATGGTTCCTAAGTACATGAAAGCACTGTTGGGCATCTATTTCACTGCATAGCTGTCTACCCAGAGGTGGTCTAAACCCAGCTAAAGATAACCCCATTTTAGTGGTTCAAAGCAAGTGGGCTTACATACTTTCATTTTTCCCACTTCCCATATTTTCCCCAGAAAACAACCGAGTACAGGGTGGCTTTGTCTGACCTCTACATAGACAAGGAAGAAGAATTACCATGAGGGCAAGGTCAAACAAATAGCTACTCTCCATCTTAAGATGAGTTTTTCCATTGCCCCACTGCTAGGTATCCTATTTGTGACTCTGGCTCTCGTAGAGAAACAGGGGCACAGAAACTCATGTCTAAGTGACACTCATATATAAAGGTTAAGTGTTCATCAAGCAGACATCTGAAAGCAGTGTGGCCCAAACCCACAAGTCCGACAATAACCCATTAACCCACATGTCCAACACCAATTGCAATGTCCTCCTCCATCTTTCAAAACAGATGACATGTTGCTGGCTGAAGGAGGAGAGCTGAGGCATTGAATGTGTAAGCAGAGCAGCGTGGGCATTGGATATGTCAGCATATCTCTGCACGGCTACTCCAACAGCCCGGGCTTCCTTTGTGTAGGTCCATGTGTCTTCGGCTCAGGGACGTCTTGCCGAAAGGAGCCTTGACAGCTAAAGCAGGTAAGAAGCTTAGGCAGGTGCACCCTGCTCCCACATTCAGAAATGAAGAGACCCAACTAGAATGGCAATGCTCAAGGAGCCATTGATCCCTCCGCCCTTCATTTAACCGCACGTGTGTATCGCCCAGGTTGGCACAATTCACGAACTATATCCAAACATGCCATCCTGGCACCCATTCAGAATTGAAATTACGTGACACCAATAACTTAATTCTATAAGCCTCTGATTATGTTTCTCCCTCTGGAATGTTTTTAAGCCATCTACTCCGTGCACTTGTACCTCATATTTTCGCTGTTTGCTTAATCTACGGCCCTCTTAGATCAAACCTTTTCTCAGAGGAAAAAATCATTTTCGACCTGAATAAATCTTCATTCCAATAGGAACCTATTGAATTTTGCGTCCATCAACAATGTCAAAACCGAACAAGCCATTCATAAAGTCAGCCATGATCCACTCCAGTTCACAGCCTCGAAAATCCACCATCTGTTTGGGTTCTGGTCAACCCATGCCTTCCTCAGCTCTACGGTGTCCACCGATCACCTTGCTTGTAGACCATGAGCTCTCTCCAATATTCAAGAAGCTTGGGTTACTCATGCTAGATCATGAATTTTTGTTGATTCACTCTCATATTCTCCATTTCTCCTGTAAACCAAATACACAAGTGTCAGAGGCCAAACTCAATTAGTGTTTTTATTACTACATTTCTCCAACTTCTACTGAGCAAGTAGATTCACGTGGTCACCTTGCAAAACCGTCAGCCTGCTCATAAGCTCCCTTTTACACCCATTCCCTGGGAGGTATTTTCTTTGTACTCCCAGATTTTTTTAGTGTTGGCAAAGACTTGTGGTTCCTGAGTACAGGAAAGCACTGTTTCGCATATAAATCAATTCTCTGCATAGCTGTCTTCTAAGGTGTTTCCTAAGCCCATGTAAAGATCAAATTTTGTTGGCTCAAAGCAAGTGGGCTTACAAACTTTCTGCTCTCATACTTCCCATAGTTTCCCCAGTAATCTATTGAATATAGGGTGGCTTTGTCTGACCACTGGCTAGACAGAGAAGGAAAACTACCATGAGGGAGAGGTCAGACAAACATCTACTCTCCATCTTATGGCTAGTTTCTCCAGTACACCACTGCTAAGGTACCACAATGTGTTAGTCAGGGTACTTTAGGGAAAGAACTACAGTGAAACTCATGTCTAAGGGAGAGTTTTATATAGTTTATATAAAGTGCTTTATATAGTTTATATATAGTGTGCATCAAGCAAAAATCCCAAACCTGTCCTGCCAAAACCCACAAGTCCAAAATTAATCCCTCAACCCCTTTATCCAGTATCAAACCACAAAGTCCTCCTCCATCTCACAAACCAGACACCATGATGTTGACTGGAGGAGGAAAGCCGATTCAGTGAATGTGTAAGCATCTCTGCACTGGCATCGTGTCTACTAGGTCCATGTGGCTTCTCCTCAGGGATGTCTTTCAGGAAATTATTCTTGGGAGCTAAAGCAGGGAACTGGCTAAGGGAGCTGCATCCGGATCTGACCATCATAAAGCAAGGCACCCCAGCATTAGAAAGGCGTGGATCCCTGAACCACTTATCCCTCTCCCTTTCAATTCGCCCCACATGTGTTTATCGGCCAGCTTGTCACAGCAAACTAACTACCTCACAGCTCTTCTAACAGTCCATGACATCAATTGTATCAAGCTCATTTATACCACTATCATTTGTTGCCATCATTTTCTAAACAGTTACTTTCTTTTTGAACTCTTGGTTCAATTCTTCTCTTTTCCTACACTCCCACTCTCGTGACCCCTTGATTTCCTATCTTATACTGAGTGCTGTGTCCCTTCACCACATTCATGTTGTTTACCCCCCTGGGGAGCAGTATTATACAGCAATCATTGTGATCGGTTTCCCCTTTCTACCCCTACCTTCCATCTACCCTCCTGGTACCCTTCGGTTTCTGTTCCTGAGGGGTTGGTCTGACCTTGATTCTGTGTGTCATGATCCTTTATCTGTACCTGTATACATGCTCTTGCCTACGCACAACTGATTGGCAGAACTGGGATCATGATAGAGGGGGGTGAGGAAGCCTTAAAGATACAGAGGTATGTTGTACATTTCATTAGTGTTATACTGTGCTCTGGTTGCCTCATCCTTTTGTTGTGACCCTTCTGTGAGGGTATGTCCTCCCGTCTACAGATGGTTTTTGGGGCTCTGCTCCAACCCCTTTATCCTAAACAATATGGGGGTTTTTGTTTGTTTGCAGTCTTCTGGTGCCTACCTGATTCTGTCAACACCTCATGATCTTACAGGCTAGGGCCCTTTCATATGGGATTTGTTGCTTCTTTGCTAGATGGCTGCAAGTTTACCATCAGTTTTTTAAGAATCCAGATGTTTTATCTTTTTATAGCTGGGCATCATCAGCTTTCTTTACCTCATTTGCTTATGCATTCATTTTGCCTTCAGCTATTATGCTGGGAGGGTGAGCATCACTGAATGCTGGGTTGTTAGAACAAAGTGTTCTTGTGTTGAGGGAGGGCTTAAGCAGAGGCCCAAAGTCCATCCACTTCCTTAATTTATCGCTATGTAAATATATGTACATAGGCCAATACCTCGATTTTTATTAATATATTTTCATAAGTGCACACCTATGTTTATTCCTGTATCCTTAGATTTGCTTCCTAGATCGTTCCTGTTTTCTTTTTACCTTCCTCCTTTCCCAACATCATGCGTGCCCTTCTTCTCTCAGCTAGATTGCCGTTGCTCCACCACCACCACCAGGATCTCTATGTCCTCCTTGTTGTTCCTTTTAATTCCCTAGTTGTTTCCTGTCTATGGCATCGTTTGCTCACCACTCCTTTCCTCCCACTGTCTCCTCTCCCAAGTGCCTCCAGAAATGCCGGTCCCTTTACTTTCTCCTTGGGCTTTCTTCCCAAACCTATCTTATATTGGTAGGCAAAGCAATAAAAGAGACAAAGCAAAAAGAAAACAAAAGACTGAATAAAAAGGGAAAACAACAAAAGGGGGGAAACCTAGAAAACCCCCCTGAAAACACATACAAAATTCCAAATCTGTCTGCTGACCTTTATGATTATCTCCCCACCAGTCTAGAGGGGTTCTGAGAACTGCCCCTCCTAGCCTGAAATCTATTGTAGGGACACTTCAAGGGCTTCGTGGCTTGGCAATGCTCCCATTGCTGATCTGTTCTGTTTCCTTCCTGGTTCATCCCATTGTGGGGATGGTCAGGCCCGACTCACTCCCTGCTGGGTGTCCCGAGTATTGTCCTCATTCACAATATGTTCCAGTGAGGGGACACCATGTCTCAAGCTGTTGTCAGCCCTACAGTCCTCTCTGTGCCTTAGCAGCAGCATGCAGGGCCGTCCTCCTCAGGACTTGGTGTGCCAGTATCCAGTCTAAACCCTCACTCCCTTTTTCCTTTGGGTTTACACTTCCATATGGGCATGGCGGGCCAGCCCCTCTCCCCAACCTGTAGGCTAAGTGTTGTCCTCTGTAGCGCATACTTCTAGGGGAAATGGAAGCGGGGTTGTCAGTTTGGCTTTGATTGGGGATGGCCCCATAGACCCCTCAGTGATCTACATATAACCTCCTCCCTGGAGGATGGGCAACAGGAAAGTGGGTGAAAACTTGGATCTCCATCTGCAGAAGAATGAAACAGGACCCATACCTCACTCCATGTACAAAAACAAACTTAAACTGGATTACAGACCTAAATGTAAACCCCAGAGCTATCAGGATCATCAATTAGAAACTTAAGGGGTCTATTGCAGGGCATACATGGACTAGCAAATCTAATAAAGGAAGCACACAGAGCAAAAGACAACACAGATGCCTGGGGCCTACTAAAATAAAACACTTATGCACCTCAAAAAATTTCATCAAAATAGTAAAATGAGAACTCACAGATTGGGGTGGTGGGGTAACAATGACACAACTAACGAGAGACTTGTTACCAAAATCTATGGAATTTTTCTAAGAAAAAAATTAGTCCAATTGAAAGGTGGGCAAAGGACATAAAATAGACATTCACCAAAGCTGGCTTGTGAATGACTAACACATACATGAAGATATGCTCACCATTTCCTAGCCACCCAGGAAATGCAAATCAAAACAACAATGAGTTATTACCGTACACTCCTCACAATAGCAATTGAAACACACAACAGAGAATGACAAATGCTAGAGAGGGCGTGGAGCATTTGAAACTCTTATACATGGCTGGTAGTCTTGTAAACGTTTACAACCAGTGGGGAACGCTATGAGACTACCTGAAGCAAGTAGCATTAGACCCAGCAACACCTCTGCTTGTCATATACCCCAAAGTAGTAAGAGACAGACCCCAGACATGTGTTCTCCTACATTCACCGTAGCACTGTTCACAATAGCAAGAGGCTGGAAAGAGCCCAAATGCCCATCAGTAAAAGAATGGAGGAAGAAACTCTGGTACACATGGAAATTATGTGCCCCTGAAAAACAGTGATGAAACCATGAAACACCCCATTACATAGATGGGCCTGGAAATGATTATGCTTCGTAAAGTTAGTCAATCACAAAAGGACTGGCACACTACTATAAGGATAAACACCAAGATAAAGGCAGAATTCTGCTCTTGGGTCATGTAATCATCTTTTTGTCATGAAATCTGGCCTCCCAAACAAGGTAGTGAGCCAGTATAGTACCCGTGCACTATATATTGCCCTCTTTACAATTGCATCTTACAAACCACTTCAACGGAAGACACGTCCCCTCCACTGGGATCAATTTCTCAAGATGGGAAGGGAGGAAGGAGGGAGACGACCAATCAGTTGCTGCCATACAACATTGTCCTACGGTCACCCAAATTCAACAGATACTCCTACGAGAGTGATTAGCAAACCATCCTGGAAACTCAAGTCAAGACATGAGGGGGAGACGGGTCTGTCTTGGAAAAGGCAATTACACTTTCGTTGATGGGTAAACTGGGTAGAGCAAGATGCCATCTGGGGGGAAACATGCTTAACGGTACTTATAGAACCCAAGGAGAGAATACGCCTGGTATTACATTCCTAACTGGACACTTTTGACCTGGTTTCTATCCAGTCCTTGGTGATCCAGACTGGATGCTGTAGTCATCTAGGATTTTAGACTCTGTTCTTTCCAGGCTCACAACATCCTCCATGGGCCACATCAGAAGGATCCGATTTGGAAAGTCACTAAGGAGCTGATAAGATAAAGCCCACTAGACCTTATTAGCTCCTTAGTGGCTTTCCAAATCAGTGGGATTTACCTTAGATTCGCCTGAAACAGGTTTAAGAAAGTGCTTTAAAACATACTCCCTTGGACTTAGGGCAAAGTGCTCTAGTGTCCAAAGATGCAGATGACTGCTATCTTAATACTCTGGAATTTGAGTTTGTTGGATTTCAGTCTGGATCTCTTGCTTTGGGAATACCCTGTGAATGGTGTCCCAGGACTATCATATAGTTACTGTTTGTATTCTCTCTTTGCTTTTTTGTCACATATGTTAATCTGGAAGGTATAGTCCTGGCTTTGTGAATGAATGTTATTGAAAATTTTATCCTATTCCCAGTGTATGTGTAGTGACCAGTCACTTAATCTTTTTTTTAATCATTTTACTGGGAGCTCATACAATTCTTATCACAATCTATACATCCATCCATTGTGTCAAGCACATATATACATTTGTTGCCATCATCATTCTCAAAAAATTTGCCTTCTACTTCAGTCCTTAATATTGGCTCCTCCTTTTGTGCCCCTCCTGCCTCCTTCCCCTCCCTCATGAATCCTTCATAATTCATAAATTATTATGTCATATGTTACACTGTCTGACATCTCCCCCTGCCCACTTCTCTGCTGTCCATCCCCAAGGGAGGAGGCTATTCGTAGATTCTTGTAGTCGGTTCCCCCTTTCCACCCCACATTCCTTCTACCCTCCAGGCATCGCCACTCTCACCATTGGTCCTGAAGGGGTCATCTACCCTGGATTCCCTGTGTTTCCAGTTTCTATCTGTACCAATGTACATCCTCTGGTCTAGCCAGCTTTGTAAGGTGGGATTGGGATTATGATATTGTGGGAAGGAAGCATTAAGAACTAGAGGAAAGTTATATGTTTCATCGTTGCTACCCTGAACCCAGACTGGCTCATCTACTTTCCACAACCCTTCAGTAAGGGGGTGTCCAGGAGGCAAAGGGCACTTACAGAGGTCTAAATACAGGCATGGACATATGTAAATATATTTATATATGACAATGGGAAAATAGATCTATGTGCACATATTATAGGTTTAGTATTAAGTTAGCAAATGGACATTGGGCTTCCACTCAAGTACTCCCTCAATGCAAGAACATTTTGTTCTGTTAAATTGGCATTCCATGATGCTCACCTTCCTGACATGATCACTGAAGAAAAATGTGTGCATAAGCAAATGTGGTGAAGAAAGCTGATAGTGCTCGACTATCAAAAGATATAGCATCTGAAGTCATAAAGTCTTGAAGGTATACAAGTGGCCCTCTAGCTCAGAAACAACAAAGCCCACATGGAAAAAGCACAGCAGCCTGTGTGATCAGGTTTAAGGTATCAAAGAACAAAAAATCAAATTATTGTGAATGAGGCGGAGTACAGATTGGGAACGCCTTACAGAAGGGTCACAGGGAGGAGAAGAGCCAGTCAACGATGAAACATACAACTTTCCTCTAGTTCTTAAATGCTTCCTCTCCCCGATCCCCACCCCCACTATCATGATTCCAATTCTACCTTACAAATACAGCTAGACCCACAGGACATACACTGATACAGACAGGAACTGGAAACACAGGGAATCCCTTCAGGACCAGTGATGAGAGTGGCAAAACCAGGAGGGTAGAAGGAAGATGGGGTAAAAAGGGGGAACCAGTAACAAGAATCTACATATAACTCCCCTCCCTGCAGGATGGACAAGAGAAAAGTCAGTGAAGGCAGATAGATGTTGGACAGTGCTAAATTATCAAGTGTTCATGAGGGAGGGTGTGGCAGGAGGGAGGGAAAACATGTGGAGCAGATACCATAGGCTCAAGTAGAAAGAACATGTTTTGAGATTGATGAAGGAAACAAACATAAAAATGTGCTTGAAACAATAGATTTATGTATGGATTGTGATAAGAGTTGTATGAGCCCCCAATAAAATCATTTAAATAAAGATGGAAAGAATACACAGAGTTATGGTATCAAAAGAATAGGTTGACATTCAACCATTTCCAGAGGTGGCATCGGACCAAGAACCAATAGTACTGAAGGAAGAAGCCCAAGCTGCATTAAAGGCACTAGAGAAACACCAGGCTCTGGGAACTGACAAAATACAGGAAACACTCACTCACCAAGAAATCTGGAAGACAGCTGCCCGGTCAACCCACTGGAAGAAATCCATACTTCTGGCCATTCCAAAGAAAAATGAAGTGATGCAACAGAATGGAAATGATAAAATTTTCACTGATAACACATGCCGGTAAAATTTTGATGAAAATATTTCAAAAATGGTTACAACAGGACATCAACGGTGAGCTGCCAGAAATTCAAGCTGGATTCAGAAGCAGATATGATACAAAGAGAATTCTTGCTGACATGAGATAGATGGTGGATGAAACTATAAAATGGCAGAGAGATGCTTATTTGTGTTTTATTGACTACGCAAAAGCACCAGAAAAGAGAGAGCCTAACAATGTGCTGGTTTTCAAATAATCCTCAGCAAGTACAGAAGAATTCACCAAATTCTGGGAGATTTGCTCAAGCAGGGAGCTTTTCTGAAGTTGAGTTTTGGTCTGTTTCTGAGACCCTCAATGCTAATCTTTCTTTATATGTTGTAAGATACTCCCTCGTATTGGTTTATTAAGCCTTAGGAACCACCAAAACACATACATAACACAAAGCAAAACTGACCCGCTGGAGCTTTTATGTAAACTGAACTAAACAAGCATCAACAGCAACAGAGAACGCTCAGATAAAGGGGCAAGGAAGTTTAAAAATAAAAACACGGCATGATTAAGAAAGCCTGGGTATTATGTAGCAACACATGGAAGTGAACGTGTTGGGCAATAATGGAGATGCAAGGAGAACACTGTGGTCATTCTGGGAGATCTGCTGTGAAGCACCAGATCACCAGCACGTGAAGATGATCCAGCCTTTTATTGCTTTCCCACCACAGAAGAGGACGCAGCAAGAACGAGGGAGGGAGGCAGAACCCTTGGCAAATAGCAGGTGGAAAAACGATGAAAAGTGAGGCCAAACAGGATCCCAGTGGTGAGGATTGGTCCAACCCTGGGAACCAGGTAGACTGTATCTGGGAGCTCGTGCTGGGACCCTGGACTCCTCCTCATGAGTGGAATGTTGGGGATACTGTTGTGGATATTACTCACAATTTAGGCACAGATCTGGGTGTGTAAACTATTAGATCCAGTAGCTGGAAGCTAGAAATAACAAACTGCACGGAAATGAAGTAGTCAATGACACCACTCATAAACTGAGTAAATATGCAAATGATGGGCTCAAAAACAGGCCTCAGGAGAAAGGAAAAATATAATTCTGGAAGTGGAAGAGGAAAGGTTGATGAGAAACAAAAGGTCTCCTGGAGAATGAATGACCAGGTATCCTAAAGAGAGTCTTCATTAAGGGTAATGCCAGCAATTTTACTGACTAAGATAAAATTGAGAGATCTTGTTCTACCCCATTGCCATTGAGTCAAATCCAAGCAAGTCTTGATAAATTTTTAAAAATTGAAATCATATGAAGTATTTTCTCTGATCACAAGTGAGTGAAACCAGAAATCAGTAACAGAAAAAACCCTGAAAATATGGAAATTAATTAACATACTATGAAACTAATAGTGGGTCACGGTAAATATCAAAAGAGAAATCACACATTTTAAAAATCTGATGAAAATGAAAGCACAACATACAATATTCAGAGAAGACAGTGTGCAGAGGGAAACTTACAGCAATAAACAGGAAGGAGAGGGTGAAGGGATCTCCAATTAACAGCCTAACTTGATAATTCTAGAAACTAGAAAGAGGAGACCAAAAAGAAGCCTTAATGTACCAGAAAAAGGGAAATAGCAAAGATCACCCAGAAATAAAATTAAAAACAGAAAGATAATAGAACCAATAAAATCAGAAGTTGTTTCTTTGAAACAATCATTAAGAATAACAAAACTCTAGCTAGTGACAAAGAAAACAACCAAAAATAGAGAACTAACTGTCATAGTTAGGTTTTGTATCACCTTGACCAGATCAGAATTCTCAGGGGGTTGGTAACTGAGGCCTAGTAATCCCTATGATGTTGTATAACACAATGTATCCCATAATGGGATCTGCTGTGATCAGCTAATCAGATTAAGGTGGAGTACAATCCTCTTACTCAGGTAACAGCACCAATACACCTGAGAGGAAGTTTACTCAGAGTGGGGCCTAATTCATATTTAAGCGGAGGTTGAGGAGACACTTGCTGGCTTTTTTGCGTCTGAGTCCTGTATCTGACTTGTCTGTCTCTTATTCTTTGTACTTGAACCAGCGGCCTGCCATAATGGCTGCCGATCCATAGAGCAATCAGCAACCTGCTATCTGACCTGCCAACCTTGACTTCGTTTCTCTCTCCTGTCACAGCCTGATTTGCTGACCCGAGATTCATCTACTTCTACAGCCTGTGGTATAGAAGCTGAAGCTACTCAAGTCAGGAGAAGCTTCCAGTTTAAAATCTGACTGGCTGACTTAAAGCCACACTGTCCTTACCTACTTCTACAGCTGTATGAGCTCTGTTATGTATGTACACACACACACACACACACAGAGATTTATATCAAGAACGTGCTGTGTATGTATATATACACATATAAATGCATGCATATATATAGAACCCCCATAAAGAAACAAAAATTTTCCAAAGCTGTGTACTTAATTTTTTGACAAGACACCTATCACTTTCAAAGTACTTTCCATTATACTTAATACATTTGACAAATCTGCCATTCCTTCCTTGGAAACCCTTTTCAAACTCCTATTTGGGTGGCTGACAGCACTTCCTTAGTTTTTTCTTCATTTCTTCTACATCATCAAATTGCTGGCCTTTCATGCCCCTTTTCATTCGTGGAAATGAAAAGAAGTCGCTCAGAGTGAGGTCAGGTGAGCCAGGTGCATGGGGCGAGAGAGGCATGCTCTTTTAGCTAAAAACTGGTGCACTGAGATGGCTGCATGAGCAGGTACATTATCGTGGTGGCAAAACCCATCCCCCATCTGCCACAAATCAGGCCTTTTTTGTTGCACACTGTTATGCAATCTTTTCAGAACCTCTAAATAGAAAGCTTAGTCAACAGTGTGAGCTGGTGAAACGAACACCAAATGCCCCACAATTTGGCATTTTTGTCTCTTTCAGAAGTTGATGGACATGCAGAACAAGGTTTGTCATCAGTCAACATTTCACCTTTTTTGAAACGAGCAAACCACTTGTACACGAGTTTTTCCCATAGTGCTCTCCGTATAAGCTGTGTGCAACATCACAACAGTGTCTGCCGCATTTTTCCCCAAGGAGGAAACAAATTTCACAGCCACACACTGTTCTCTTAAACCAGCCATCACACAAAAAAAAGAAAGAAAACGAGATTAGAGCAAAACAGCTTTATGAAAAAAATTCACTGTGATCAGAGAGAAGCTTCCCAAGAGATGCTACTGGGTGCACTAACTCAGAACAAGTAGATGCTGTCCTAGCAGGGGGAAAAGCCTACTACGAAAGGTCTGCCCAGAGGAGCTTTTTCCTGTGATGTACTTTTTGTACCCCCTCATACAGGAATACTACTCAGCCTTTAGGAGAAGTCTTAATACATGCTACGTATGCGTGGAACTTGAGGAACTAAGCTGAGCAAAATAAGCCAATTACAGGATAAATACTGTATGACTTCACTTACAAGAAAGAAAAGGCAAATATATAAACACCAAAGTTTACTAGTGGCTACCAGAGGCAGGAAGGAGGGGGGAATGATTGAATAAAACAATAGAATTGATTACGGGTATGTTGCACACCCAATTATTGTAATTGCTGTCAATGATTTATATAGCTGTAAAAGTAGAATTGGCAAACGTTGTACAAGAAGTATGTTTACAATAACAAGTTAAATAAGAGTAGCTGCTGACCCTGCTTATATTCAATCAAAACTGATATTTGGTTCCTTAGTTTGGAGGTTTAGGGACATGGTTTCATGGAACATCCCAGTAGTTGTTGTTGTTCATTTTGCCTGGTAAAGTGTGCAGAGCTACTGATTTACTTCCCGCTTCACTGAATACCCTCTGGACTCTTTAAAGCTTGCAAGGAGTCATCCAAGGCACGATAATGTAGCTCTATTGACCCAGAGAAACAGAGGGAGAGAAAGAACTGGACGTAGGCGGATATGAAGGGTCTGGCTAATTACCTCTCTAAACAACTGCCTCCCTTTGAGGCCAGAAACTGGGCTGGTGCCCCCCTCTCATTACTGCACAATTTGGTCATGGATTTTATAGAAGAATCCTGTCCTACAACTCAATAAAACAAAACAAAAACCAAGCAGAATTTCAAACTCTCCTAGAGTCTAGTCTTTCTGGAGCCAAGAAGAGGGATAAAGCTCTGGAACCATTGCCCTGAGATAATTTTAAAGACTGAAACCAAAGTATCCCCGAGCACCATCTTAAAATCTCCTTGTAGTGAGCTTCATGAACTTGAGCATGATGCTCTTTTGAGAACGACCTATATGGAATCACATTGCGAACAGTAACTACAAAGATTAAGTAGAAAAGTTCGAGGGGAGTGGGTGTGTATTACTAAGGAAGGAACAACTCAGAAAAGAAGGGTGCTAATGCTCCCACAGCTGGAAGCATGTCATCAGTTTCTCTACATGTAGAGGCTCTCATACATGTAGAAACTGTCATACATGTAGAAACCCAACAGTATATGGTTTGCTGTGTGTCTTCTCAAGAACCACAAAACCATAAACACAATTTAGAAGGAAAAAGCGCAGGCACTGTTACAGACATTGTCTAGGCATCTCCACACACCTTTCAGAATTGAACAAATCCTTGGTTAAATTGTTCAGTTAAAAACTACGGGACCGATTACAAGGATCTACATGTGACCTCCTCCCTGGGGGATGGACAACAGAAAAGTGGGTGAACTTGGGAGACGTCGGACAGGGCAAGATATAACAAAATAATAATTTATAAATTATCAAGGGTTCATGAGGGAGGGGGAGGGGAAGCAGGGAGGGAGGGGGAAAATGAGGACCTGATGCCAGGAGCTTAAGTAGAGATCACATGTTTTGAGAATGATGAGGGCAATGAATATACAGATGTGTTTTACAAAACTGATGTATGTGTGGATTATGATAAGAGTTGTATGAGCCCCTAATAAAGCGATTTAAAAAACTATGGGACCATAGTTCTGTGGGACAAACAGTCAATTGACATACATAGTTCTTGAAGTTAATTGTCTCCCTCCTAGTTTGGTGAGTAGCACCTGTCCTTTAAAAGCTTCCAAGAATCCAACTCAGACACCAGAGAATTAAAGAAACCAAAGACTCAAAGAAGAAACTAGTCCACAGTCTAATTGTCCACAGGAACCATCACTTCATTTATCCTGAGCTCAGAACTAAATGATGCCTTATACTGACCTACCGTTCCATCCAAGTAGATGTCATATAAAACGGGAGAAAAAGGAAGAACAAAATTCAAATTCCTTTATTGGACTGATCGCCTAAAGGAACTCCATTTGACCTTGAAGCAGAAGTCACTCCTGGAGGCCACGTTTCATCAATCAATACATTCTCTAATAACAAACAATCTCACCCCTGAGTGCTGAGCTCCCGTACGTAATCAACCAAATGATAAACATTTACCCTAAAGCAAAAATCAGATGGTAGGAAGATGCAAGGAAGTTCAATTAATTGAAAAAGAACAAACAGAATAGAAATAACAAAAATGTTGATATTTTTTGAAAAATATAACCAATGTTATGGAACAATTTGCATTAAAAATATTAACTGGGAACCTAATTTACTTTGTAAACTTTCACATAAACCCAATAAAGTATTATTTCACTAAACAAATTTCAAAGAAATCTGAGAGGTTCAGATTATTTCCACATTAATACATGGACACACAATAAGAACCAATTTCAGAACAATAAACCAATGCAATTGATAGGCCCCTGTGTACTCTTTCCCGATTTGAGATGTGGGGCCTGAGGAGTGGGGAGAGACAGCCTGGTGCTTTGGTAAAGGAGTGGCACCTGGTGGGGAATAAGCTGCCGACCGCGGAGGTGCAGAAGCAGAGTGGCATGACATTTAACACAGGTAGTAGACACCGTTTGCCATCCCACAAGAATAACAGCTCCACTACAAACAGAAAAGGTGAATTTCTCCCTTTTTTGTTTCCATATCTTACACCATCCACTGTATCCCCTTCACCCGCATTTCCATTATTTGCCCCCATCCGAGGTGGGGTGGAAACATCCATCGTTGCTATCAGTTCCCCTCAAAAATTTCTTGAGAATACAAAATCATTTGGATAAAAATATTCTGGTAACTTTTTGGGATACGAATATATTTTCAGATAACAATCATATACTTTGTCAGGGAATTACATAACTGAGTTTTATAATCCCTATTTTTAGACAAGTATGCAAATTATAAGTAAAACCTATGAGTTATTGACTGAAGGAAATGATTTTCAGTATAAATCAGAGAATCAAAATCATCTAGACATAACCCCTTACTTTAGGGAGCTTTAATATGGTGATATAATCTATCCACTGACATAGTTTAATATAGACTATTAATGTTCACAGTGCACCTGAGGCAGGAGTTCTCAGTTCACAGGACAACCACAAGTCCTAGTTAACTGACCTCTGACCCAAATGATTCAGATTCACTGCTCAGGATTGAGTTAACAATCTGCATTCTTATGAAGCACACTAAATTGTTCTAGTGTAGGTGGTCTCTTGATAGGCTTGAGAACCAATGGGAAGCACAGAAAACTGTCCCCGGAGCTGGTGCTGTCAAGCAAGCACTGGGCTGCTAACCACAAGGTCAACTCCGTGTGGCTGCCTCACTCCGCCTCCACAGGGGGCCCATATGGTCATTCTGTCTTTAAGACCATAGGCTCTCACCAATACTCAGCAAGCCTAGCCCCCTCGTGCTAGGTCATGAACTTTAGACCAGTCAACCCGTTCTCTTCTCCCCTTTTTCCTGTAAACCGAGTCCACAGGTGTCAGTGGTCAAGCTCAACCCGTCTCTTTATTGCTGCCTTTCTCCCACTTCCACTCAACTAGTAGATTCAGCTGGTCCCCTAGCAAGCCTTTCGGCCTTCTCTCAGGCTCCCTTTAACATTCTGTCCCAGAGAGGAGTTTTCTTCATGGCTCCAGATTTTATCCAGCTTCTAACAAAAACCATTGGTTCCTGAATCCTCCAAAGCACTGGGTGGGGCATATATTTTCAAAGTTTTCTTTACAGGCATGGGCTAAATCTACCTAAAGATCAAATTTTAATGGCTCAAATCAAGTGGACTTACAAACTTTCTATTTTCATACTTCCCATATTTTCCCCAGAAAACAACCGAGTAAAGGGTGGCTTTGTCTGGCCTCTGGCTAGACAAGGAAGAAGAACTACCATGAGGGAGAGGTCAAACATCTACTCTCTATCTTAGGATTTGTTTCTCCAGTACCCCACTCCCAAGGTACCATTATGTGTTAATCTGGGCACATTAGAGAAACAAATCCAGAGAGAGGGGGAGTTTTATATAAAGGATATAAGAGAGAGTTTTATATAAAGGGTAAGTGCACATCAAGAAAACAATCCCAACTCAGTGCTGCCCAAGCCTGTAAGTTCAACATTAACCCATATGTCCAACAACAATCCACAAAGTCCTCCTCGATTTCACAAAACACACCTATGTGGCCGACTGCAGGAGGAAAGTTGAATCAGTGAGCGTGTAAGCATCTCAGCGCTGGCAGGGGTCACCACGCGGCTGCTCCAGCACCCAGGGCTGCATCGGGGTAGGTCCATACGGCTTCTCCTCAGCAATGTCTTGAAGGAAGTGAGCCCGGCTAGGTGAACAGGGAGCTAGTTAAGGCAGCTGCACCCTGCTCCAACCATCAGAAAGCAAGAGACCCGAGAACTAGAAACGCCAGGCTCACGGAACTATTTATCCCTCTGCTCTTCAATTAACCGCACATGTGTTAATCAGCCAGGTCGGCACAATAAATGTTAACTATCTCAGGCACCATAAGTTGGTGATGACGAGGGGCAATTAACAACAACAACATGACAGACACTGTTCTAGGTCCTTGGATGAAACAGTAGACCGAACAAAGAGCTTCGATTTCAGTGGGAAAAGACAAGTAGACTAATTTCAAATGTTGATGAGAATTCTGAAGAAGACAGCCTAAGAGGATTGATGGCGGACCATGTGAAAATTATCTGAGCTGAGGCCTGAATGTTGGAGGCAAGATCTCGGGGAAGGACATTTCAGGATGCAGCAAACTAAAAGAGGCTCGGAAATTAGTTGCCTTCCTTCCCAGTGAGAGCTGGAAGGAGTCTAAGCACTTTGAAGTAGCTGGCCTCCCTGAGGGCCTTGATCAATAGAATACAGCAGAGTTGACACAGTGCCCGTATCCAGTCTGTAAGAAACTGGCTGCTTCCACTTCCTGACTCTGAAGAGTCCTCACTCAGAACTTTTAGCTGCCAGGTAAGAAGCCTGTGTGCCCTGCTGCAGAGCCCATGTGGAGAAGCCTTGAGAACACACAGACAAGGAGAGGCGCCCAGCTGAGCCCAACCTTCTCATCATCTTTGGCAATGAGGAACATTTAGCAAAACCGTCGTAGACCCTCCAGACTAGCTGTCAAGTGCATACCAGCATGTGACCCTAGTCAATGCCATTTGGAACAAAAGATGTATAGTTGAGTTCTGCCTGACTTAGTCTTCCAGGGCTGTGATAACAAGATAGCACAGAAATGTATTCCTCACAGTTCTGGAAGCTAAAAGTACAATTCAGAGTGTCTGCCATGCTGTCTCCTGAGACGTTTGAGAGAAGAGTTGTTTCCTGTGTCTCCCTTAGTTCCTGGTGACTCTGAGCAACCATCGGCATCCCTTGGCTTTAGAAGGATGTGCCATGCTGTCCTCACGCGGAGTGTGACTTTCTGTTCGTCCTCTTCTTTTTATAAGATGCTCATCATGAAGCAAATCCCACCCAACTTTGATAGGATCTCATTTGACTTAGCTGTTTAGCCAAAGAAACCCCCACTTTCAAAACAGGATCACAATCACGGGCTCAGGGACTTCGACTTCAACATATCTTTAGGGAGAACACAAGCAATCCATCACACTGACCTACAACACTGACGGATGGTAAAAGGGTTGCTGTTTGAAGCCATTCAATGTTAAGGCATTGAATGATGTGCAACCATGGAATACTAGAAAACAGTCCAAGAAAAGGATCGGTGCAAAATGAGATAGGAAATGAGTGTAGAGTGTTCAAGAGACCAAAATTGGGTCATCATTAAAAGCTGGTGCTTTGATAAATGAGCAGAGAAGAGAGGAGATGAACGAAGAGAGTTGAGTAAGGGTCTGTTGTGTGGTGCTGGGGGGCCCATGCAGAGAATGGCCAGTGAAACCTTCTAAATCGATAGTGGATATTATCTGAACTTTGAAAGGTCTTCCAGCAGCCGTGTGGCAAACGCACTGTCATGGGGCAAGAGTGGAAAAGGAACAACCAAGTAAGAGACTGTTGCAATCGGTGGTTTTTCCTGATTGGGAATTTAGCCTACTAGGAGAAACTTACCTTGCACCACTGTCATTAACTTCCTGTCTTTTGTTCCAGTTCCCATAACTGGACCTCCTGCTTGTCTCCTTGCTTACTCCTAACTGTGCTTCTTGGTCTCAGCAATTTTCTCTCCACCTTGTGCCCCAGTGTCCTGTGTTATCAGGAGCAGGAAGAAGGAAAGTTTCCGCCTCATTTCTGCTGCTCGTCGTATGTGGACAAGCTCCACTTTAGGGACGTGGGTAACTTCTTTGGGGATAATATACCTCTGAACCTACCTACCTCAGCTCTCTGTCAGTTCTTGGGAGCCCCCTGCCTGAAGACAATAGGATTTCTGCTCCACTTTCTTACTTACACCAAACTGTCCCTCTCCCCCTGGAAGAGGCCGATGGTGGCCCAGGACTGCTATGACTACGGGGTACACCTGCCTTATTCTAGGTTTCACTATTAGAAAGCTTCATCTGCAGAGCGAAGGCTTATTCTTCTATCTCTATTAAACTATATTTCAAACTATCTGCCTGATTTCTATCTGTCTCACAAGGAAATTCAAGCTCAGGTGGGAAATAAGGAATTAGTTTGGGGCTTCAGATCCATAACAACTGAAATTTAGTGTCAATAATCTGCCTGTCAGTCTAGTTCTTCTAAGGGCTTTTGCTTTGCTCATAGGTCTTTCCAGACCTCTCTGTTGGTGGTCCATGTGGATTTTCACATATGGCCTTTTCCTTGACTTTTCCTTTGTCATATGACAGCATCTCTGAGTGGACTTCCCTAGGTGGCCTAACTCTGAAACTAGGAATTGGCCTTCCATTCACATCCTTCCTTCCATTACCTTTAGTCTGTCCCCTCCTGGGCTGAAGTAAGTGTTTTCAATCTACATGGCTAAGTCCCTCCCACTGACCAGCCCCAGAGGCTATTGAGCTATGAACGGCCTTCCTTGGAATGCAGAAAGAAAGAGCAACATGGCATGGTGCTTTCTAGAGTCCTACTTGGTCTCAACCATGCATCCTTTATCTGGTTCTAGTTTCTCAGCCTCTCTGTGCTTCTGTTTCCTCACATACCAAATGAGGGTAGAGGCAACAGCGCCTACCTCAGGTTTACATGGGAATGAAAATAATACCTAAACAACACTCAGCACAGTACCTCGCATATAATTGAAAGCTCGATAAATATTAGGTAACATTGGACAGGCCCTGTCCTCATGCACTTTCAGAGTTGAATTTGAATGTGGGTGGAAAGCGGTAGCAGGAGAGCAAGGAGGTCAAGAACTCCTCAAGAAGAAAGCCCATTTGTAGGCCACTGGACATCCCCTTACAGAAGGATCTTGGGGAGGAGATGAGCCAGTCAGGGTGTCGTGTAGCAATGATGGAACATACAACTTTCCTCTAGTTCCTAAATGCTTCCTCCCTCTTCCTCCCACTATCATGATCCCAATTCTGCCTTACAAATCTGGCTAGACCAGAGGATGTACACTGGCACAGATAGGAACTGGAAACACAGGGAATCCAGGGCAGATGATCCCTTCAGGACCAGTGGTGTGAGTGGCGATACTGGGAGAGTGGAGGGAGGGTGGGGTGGAAAGGAGGAACCGATTACAAGCATCTACATATAACCTCCTCCCTGGGGGATGGACAACAGGAAATTAGGTGAAGGGAGGTGTTGGACAGGGCAAGATATGACAAAATAATAATTTCTAAATTATCAAGGGTTCATGAAGGAGAGAGGGGAAAAAATGAGGAGCTGATGCCAGGGGCTTAGGTGGAGGGCAGATTTTAAACCAGAATGAATACATTTTTCTTTGTCTTGCTCATTAAAAACTTTTCCCCAGAGGTGAGGTGCTGTTTTCACAGACCTGCTTGGAAGCACAATGCAGCTGTTCTATGTGTGCCCCTAATTCCAGGCGCAACTCAGAAAGGCTTTCCTCCGGCATGTCTTTGATGACCGCTTCTATTTCAGCTCGAGCTTCAGGGGCTCCTGTGCACCTTGGCACACCCAGGGCACTGTCTCTCAACATCCCTCATGGCTGTCTTCTCCTTGACACGTTTCAAGAACGTCTCGGTTTTTTTGATTATGCGTTGTGCTGGCTCCCTCCTTCACAGCTCCAATTTTAATTTTGCAACTGTTATAATTATCTTTCTTCTGCTAAACTGTCACTGAAGACAGTGAACAGAAAACTCGGCTCAACTCAATGGAGACAATAAGGATAGCTATCATATCACATCAGCAAGGATTTCTCAGGGGCTATTAGCACAAGGTGTAAGGCCACTGACCCAACCTCCGCCATCTAAAAGAGTGGTTCTCAACCTTCCTAATGCTGCGGCCCTTTCCTAGTTCCTCCTGTTGTGGTGACCCCGCAACCATACAATTATTTTCATTGCTACTTCATCACAACCCACAGGTTGAGAGCCGCTGCTCAAAAACTGGGTCATCTACTCTGTCTTTGCTGGGCGTTGGATTTATTTCCCATCTTCCCCTCCATCCTTTTTGATTGAATTAGTCATGGAAATACATGAAAAAATATAAGCTGGGGTCTTGTCACTAGGGTTCTGACTGTCTCCATACTCTAGCGAAGGTATTTCACTTTTGGAGACTGCTAGTACTTTCCAGGGAGCAATGTAGTTCTCCCCACCTGCACTCGTTCAGGAGCCCCGGCCGCATACTGGTTACACCCTGGGCTGCTAGCCGTATGGTCGATAGTTCAAAACCACCAATGGCCCCAGGGCAGAAAGGCAGTGCTTCCTTCTCCTGCTCCCCGGAGCTAGCATGGACTTGATGGCAGTGAGGTTGGGTGTTCTGCTCTCCCCGCATGCACCCACTCTCTGTCCCTGTCCCCGTCCCTGTCACCGTCCCTGTCCCTCACACGTGCACATCTCTGGGAGCTGCAGTCATTCCGTAGATGAGGGTGCTTCAGGACGTTCACAGACACACGAAATTGAAAGACCAAAGAAATTGTCCACCAACTCTTGGAAGGCTGCTCATATGTACGAATAGCAGGTGAAAGGTGAGGGATGGAATAAATGGTGGGTGCCCTGCAGTGGTGACACGGAGTAGCTGTCCCTGGGAAGGCACAACCATAAAGCTTAAAACATTTCTGGGTTGAGGGACCAAGCTTAGAAGCTCCTGGAAAACATACAGGAGGAGACAGCCATGAGGAATAATGAGCAGGAGAGACAGGGGTGATGGCTTGTCAAGCTTTACCAGGCTTCTAAAGAGCTGGAACTGAAATAGAAGTCGCCAGCGAAGACAAACCAGAGGAAAGACAGTTTCACTATCGTTTGGTTGATTCAAATCTTGAGCTTTTAATCCAGGGGAAGGACTTGGAGCAGCAGTTCTCAATCTGTGGGTCGTGACCCCTTTGGGGGTCAAACAACCCTTTCACAGAGGTCGCTCAAGACCATCAGAAAACACATGGTTATAGGAACTGAGACACAGCTCTGTCTCCAGGCAGGTCCGCCCGCATAGACTGTTACCCATGCTACACCATGCTTCACGACAAAGTTTCATTTAATTGTTATTAGAAATAAATATTTCACAATCTATAATTACATATTGTTTTGTGATTATCACTATGCTTTAATTATATTCAATTTTTACCCATGAAAATACATCCTGCATATCAGATATTTACATTATGATTCATAAGAGAAGAAAAATAAGTGATGAAGTAGCAACGAAAATAATGTTGTGGTTGGAGATCACCACAACATGAGGACCTGTATTAAAGGGTCGCGGCATGAGGAAGGCTGAGAACCACTACCTCAGAGGCATTCCACTGAATTCCAACCTGGCCTCGCACTGAGCACGTTGCTTACATATTCAGTGTAAGTCCAGTGGTCTTACTTGTAGCAGAAATTTCTGACAAATCCAGACGATTTACTAACTGCCAGTACCAGTTTATGGTATGCTACAGGCGGATTCAACAGGGATCAAAAGTAGAGTAACTGCCTGTGTCGTTTTTAATTTTCTCGGGTTCCATTTGAGTAAAAGGCTTGTAAGTTACCCGGGGACCAAATGCCCCTGGTGCCTCTACTAGGGGTAGAATGTTCAGGGAGGGTTCAGGGCTGGGACAATAGTGACCTGAAGTCCAGGATCCCTTAGGGCAGGGGTCCTCAAATTGTTTACACAGGGGGCCAGTTCATTGTCTCTCCGACCGTTGGAGGGCCAGACTATGGTTTTCAAAAAACCTATGGTCAAATTCCTATGCACACTGCACGAGTCGGCTGCTAAGCAGGACAGGCAGTGGCAGCAAAAACACCCCGAGGGTGGGATAAATGGCATCGCGCCACATGTGCCCCATGGACCACAGTTTGAGGACGCCTGCCTTAGGGGTTCCTGGGTGCACTGGGGATGAAGGTCACCTACTGCTCCTCGAGAGGAGAAATGCTCTAAGTCCTGGCATCTCCGCCCACTTTCCCGGCACTCTACCGAACTGTTCCCAGTGAATCACGGTTGGAAGGGAAAGCGTACCATTCTCTGCCCACCATTCTCCTTTCTCAAAATGATACTGTGGCCAAATAGAGTTGCAAAGTGAATCTATCAGCTTTTGTTTGCCCAGCCTCTCTGTATCAACTCTATCCCAATTGCACACGATTCATGCAAGGGGGCAATTCCTGAGCATCAAGCTGCTAAGTCCCATCTAGAAAGCACAAAACAAGGAGGCGATTGACAGCTTGCTGCCTCCAGGTTAATAACCCCCACTTGAGAGCGCACCCCTGGGTTGCCCTGAATCTCATGCCTCAGCCCGAGGGAAGGCGTCAAGGACTAGTCGCCAAGGGCGACCTTTAGGTCCAACCATTTTTCTGGACAACAGGCTAGGAGGACCACTGCTTGGGATGGCCCCAAGGCCCTCCAAGACGCCTGCTGGCGGGGCTGATGCTCAAATCTCTGAAGGGAAGGGACACGTGGCAGGTCAGGGAACCTTAAGGGAAATTGGAATTTCTGGCTGGAACATCATGGCAGAGGAGCTGTGTATTAAGTAAGAGCTGTCCCCAAAAGTGCCTGAAGCAGCATAGCTGAAAGCCTAAAGGTAACAGTGACTCCACCTAGGCTTCCGAACGCCATTGGCCTAAGCCTGGGCCACGGAAAACCAGCCTGTAAGAAGGAACAAACCAAATCTGGAAGAACACTAGCCCTATAACGCCTCAAGTTTTAAATTTAGGAAGTAATTTTTTTTTGGTTTTTATTCTTTACTTTCATAGTTATCAATATATATGGCATTCAAAATATATTTTAAAAGCATAAAATTTTCAGTGTTTTTGAAATGTGACCAAATTGTCACATTTATAATTTGGGTACCAGATATGTTTTCATTAAGAATTATGACAATTTTGTGCTTGGCGTTATAGGGCTAGAGCAGCTTGTTTGAAAAACCAGGAGAAAGGCAAAGGGAATGGAGGGGAAAAGGGAAACTTTTGGCTCCCGGGACCAGGCAGGGCTAACTCCCAGGCCTCTTCACCCAGCTCCCTAGGCAGCGCCCTTCCACATGTTTGGACTGGTGGTTGCCATCTTGGCCATGGTCACAGATCCTGTTACCTCTCGGCTACAATGGCGACTGTGTAGGATCTCTGGGAAAAGCTGAAACAGCTTTGACAAGAGTGAAGCCATTTGGTGCTGACAGAAGCCACCATGAAAAGAAAATAAAGTAGCTAGGAGGTGTAAATGTACTAGCTGATATTGGGGAGGTAGGCTGTGCAGACGTCGCCCAAGGGAATGTCATGAAGGAAATGGGTGTTCAGAAGGCTTGCGAGAACGACCAGAGCAGTTTTGGTTCAACTAAGAATGGCTAACCATAATATCCTGCTTCTCTCTCGCCTAGTCCTGAGGAAGTATCCAGGTACCTACTGTACAAAACAGTGACATTGGAAAAATCAGTGCCTTGAAAGCCCAGGAGAGGCAGACGAGCCACCACTAGAGAGAACGGGCCTAGTCCTTGCCTAGAAAAATCGAAGCTACAGACAATAATGCTCGAAGCTGAATAAAGGTGTCCAGGCTCTGTTTCACTTGACCCCAAAGAGCCCATGCTCACTCTCCATGTAGGGAGCCAGCCAGTAAATTTCTAGGTGGACAAAGGGGTCACCTTCTTGGTTTCAAAAAAGACTACAGGTGCCTTGTCAAAAGGAAAGGCCATTACAGGGGCCCCAGGGCAGACCCAAGCACACCCATGGACAACGGCCAGAATAACAGATTTAACACAAGAGACAGTTACACACACTCTCCTTCCTGGTAATGCCTCAATGCCTCTTTCCCCTAATTGATCGTTACTTATTATGAAAAATGGCAGCCATAATTACTTTCTCATCTGCTACAACCACCTTAACACTTGAACTTGTAAAGCCAAAAGTTTTGCTCACCGCTCCAATGTCAGAGTGATATGTGTTTTATCAAGGAGCAGAAGAGACCTCCTCAAAGGAACTTCTTGATAAATCGCTAAAAGATATTCCTTTTATTTGGGCAGAGAACAACCTGCCAGACCTTTCTGAACTTCAGGTGCCTGGGGTCGTACAACTTCTGAGCTCAGCTACACTGGTGTGTCAAGCTAACCCTACTCCCTGGATAGCAAAGGTGGGTATTTCTGTTCCCATTTGCAGACTAAAGAGGACAGGCATTTGGGTCCTCTGCAAGTCCACATGGAATGCTCCCCTGCTGCCCATGCAGAAGCCGGGAACTGAGGACTTTCAACCGGTGCAGGTTCTCAGAGAGGCAAATGAGAGGATAGAAACTGGCCACCCCACGTGCCAAACCCCGAGACCCTCCTGAGTACTATTCCGTCAAACTGAATTTGTTATACTGTTTTGGACTTAAATGATGCTTTGTTCTCCATACCCGTGTCCCCTGCACATCAACCCAGTGAAGACTTACAGGGACACAAGGAGATACACCCCCAAACCACCTTGCTCCAGTATGCAGATGACCTCCTCCTGGCCTCCGAAACCCTGGAGGAATGCCAACGGGCTACCAAGGACCTGATAATAGTCCTTGGCCCATTGGGGTACAGGGTATCTGCAAGAAAGGCTCAACTGTGTGTCCATAAAGCTGTATACCTAGGCTACCAACTGGAGGAGGGAAAACGGACCTTGTCCCCCAGCCGCACTGAGGCGATCCTCAAAATCCCAGTCCCTGAGACTAAGAGGCAGTTGCAAGAGTTTCTAGGAGCTGTGGGGTACTGTCCATTGTGGAATTTGGGATTTGCAAAAACAACGAAACCCCTATATGCAAGTACTGGGGAAAGGAAAAAGAACTTAAATGGACTGAAGTAGAACAACAAGCGTTTGAATCCTTTAAAAAGTCGCTCATATGGGCAACCTCTCTTGCCCTACTAGACATAGTAAAGCCCTTCCAATTGTCTATGTGAGGCCAGAGGCACAGCAAAAGAAGTGCTAACTGAGAACTTGTGGCCATGGAAGAGACCTGTGGCCTATCTTTCAAAGAAACTGGACTCTGTAGCTGCAGGATGGCTGAGCTGCATGCGAGCTGAGGCTGCACGGCCATCCTAGTCATAGAAGCTAGGAAGCTTACACTGGGACAGGATATTGCTGTGGTAGGGGGACCTATGGTTGAACCACTCCTAACCAGTCCCCCGGACCGGTGGATCTCGAATGCCAGGACTATACCACAAATCCCCAAGGTAGTGGCTGTGACCATGCCATCCCCATTGTTACAGCCACAACCTACATACTCAGAAAATGATCTAAAGATAAGCCAAGAGCTGGCCTGCCAAAAAGACTGGGAGCATCCAGGGTGGCTGCTCCATCCTGATGGAAGAAGATTCATGCCAGAAGCTCTGGGAGAGATCTGATTCAAGGACTACATGAAGGTATGCATTTGGGATCCTCTCTAAACTGTCTCAGTTGCTTCTCGGGTACTTTTACATACCCAGGCTTGGACACTGGGTGGCAGATGTCACCCACCGTTGATTGCACTGTGCCCGGGTAAACAATCCCAGAAAGAAAAGGAGCAACCCCAATCACAAGCTCGAGGTAGTAGTCCTGGAGAATTCTGGGAGGTGGAGTTTATGGATATCAAACTTAGAAAGTATGGCTACCGATATTTGCTGGTGTTCGTAGACACCTATTCTGGATGGGTGGAAGCCTTCCCAACCAAGAAGGAAACTGCTGCCACTGTGTGTAAATTATTAGTAACTAAACTCGTCCCTAGATTTGGCCTTCCCACCACCTTGGGGTCCAACAGTGGCCCAACATTTATTGCTCAAATTACTAAAGTCTTAGCAATGCTCTTCAGGGCAAGTAGAAAAAAATAAACAGAACCCTAAAGGAATTGTTCGTTAAGTTGCATTTAGGACCTGGCGAGAACTGGGTTGATCCTTACTTTACCTTTTGCCCTACTTCAAGTCTGAAGCACTCCCTATGTGAAAAGCATGTCCCCATTTGAATTTATGTTTGGCAGACCTTCCCCAAATCCTCCCAACATTGAAGGAAGTAGAAATAATGGAAGTCACTAATCGTTCCCTCATCGAGTGCCTGCAGCCTGTGCAACAGGTGAGAGACAAATCATCTGCTCTGACACCTTCATTTTGGGCCTAACCAAGGGAAAGGGAACAGGCAGCCAACAACGTGCAACCAGGAAACTGGACATGGGTAAAGAAGCACCAACCTGACACCTTAGAACCTAGGTGGACTGACCCATACCAGGTGATACTTACAACACCAACTGCTGTTAAAATAGTGGGGAGGGGGCCGTGGATTCATCAGTCATAAGTTAAAAAAAAAAGCCCTCCCTGAGCATATCCTGAAAAGATGGACACCCAGAAAGACGGAAAATCCCTCAAAATTAAGGCTTTACAGAACTTAATTGTTTTTCTCCGAGTATTGCTGATAGCACCCAGTGTTTCCCCCAAGTACAAACACATCTGTGGACTGCTATTCTAACCTCCAGCAGTGAATATGTAACCTCTTATACTGGGTATGACCCCCTGTTTTCATTTTGATTTGTTTGATTTGCTAGGAAAGAATTGGCATTCTGGATCCTTTAAAGGTAAAGGGCACAATGGGACCTATACTGGAATCCCGTCCTATGGGTGCGGAATACCCTCTATAGAAAGAAGGCTCCAAACAAACCATGTCTATATATGCCCGGCTCAAGGACTCCCTAACTGCCAAGGGGAGGGACATTACCATTGTGCAGCTTGGGGTTGTGAAACTATCATTTTCAGGGTGGAAACTTGTTAAAGATGACCCTATTATTTTTACAAGAATGAGACTCAAGTCGGAAGGGTTTGATCCCACTACGTGTATGGTTTCCAAATGTAGCCCAATAAGAATTGGATTCAAGCGTTATTGGGTTCACTGGGAAAACATGGGGAATTCAACATTATGTAAATGACAGAGATCCCGGGACAACCTTTTCTATCCAGCAAAGTAAAATATGGCAACCTGCCATCCGTACAAAGGCCCAAACCTCGGGATAAATCCTGAAGAGCCACAGCTGGTGTCATTAAGATTCCTTTGCCGCACCCTCCAGACTCTCCAGTAACTTTCCCGTTTACTGCCAGCCCAACTCACAGGGCCCTTCTCATTCAGGAGCCACCTCAAGGTTCTGTGTTTGATTCTCGGGATGCTATATTCCAATTTATGAACTCAAATCCTCACCTCACAGCTGATTGTTGGCTTTGTCTGAACCCAGCTTCCCCTTACTATGTAGGCACAGGTACAAATAGCACTATTGGTACAGAGTGTAATCCAATTAGAAATGTTAGTGAAAAGGATTACACGAAGCAGCAGTCTATAGGTGATGTTAGTATGGACTCAAGTCTAAGCTCACTTTAAAAGATTTGCAAGGGCAAGGACTGTGTTTTTATTCATCTAAGTATCCCTTTAATATATCAAGATATCGAGATTTTTGCCTTCAAGCTGTTCCCATTGAACCAAATGTTGATCCTAATTTGTTATCTGCTCCAATGAGTACTTTTTTTACTTGTTCCACAGGACGAACACCCTGTCTCTTTTCCCCAGTATTAGTAGCGGACCCGGGTATTTGTGTGCTAGTGCATGTTAGTCCTCAAGTGTACCTGTGTTCTGGTGAAGGAGGTGTAGGGATAACTTTGGAATTTCCGGATGAGTTCAAAGAGCCCCAGTATTGGTCCCACTGGTAACAGGGCTTGGGATTATGGGATTAGCTGCAGTCGGGTCAGTTGCTTTAATACAAGGAAACTTAAACTATCAGACTCTTAGTCAGCAAATTGCTTTAGATCTACAGGGATTAAAAAAAACCTGTCTCCCATTTATCTTATCCCACATATCTTCCATCTAGGTCTATACACTCCTGAAAGAAATGTTCCTATCGCTATAACACTTCCTGAAAGAATTCTGCACTCTGCTTTACACAATATCAAACTGGCAGTTTTGGTAATTTTGAGGGACTCAATTTGTATTCCTTTTCAAAGTTCTCTGAGTTTTGGAAATAAAATGAAATCTAAAATATCAAGATCAGGCCTATAGAGTGGATAGGGTAAGGGCTCCCAGATGAAATTCACATAGGGCAGACCCTGATGTCATTGAAAACAAACAATAATAATATTACTGACACGGAAAAAAATTACTTCGTGCACCTTTTTCTTGGATGTTTTCTTATCAATTAAGTTTTTCATCATTTTGGACTATCTTCATAATAAGTACCTATGCTTATCCTGCATGTTTTGGGAAAGCTTATCAAGACAATCCTTTAGGACTGCCAAAGTAGCAGTGATTTCCTATGGAGCTCACTACACTGACTTGAAGTTAACGGGCTCAACAGATCCCCTGGGAAGCCACTGCTTTCACCGGATCTTGCTCTCTGGATCACACTGTTCAATGATCTTCATGAACTATTGGTGGATTTTGAGGTCTTCTTGATATTCCTAAAAATGATTGATCCATGTGAAAAAATTGTTTTTGTCGGGGTTCATTCCCACGAATGTGTTGCACGGATTCAATGATTTGGGAAGATATCTATATAAACTTTATTAAATATTTGCTATTAGTCGATTTCAAAGTCATGACTTTCCATGGCATCTGTCTCCTATTTTTGAAGACACTAATAAAACTATCGCAAGTGCATTACTGAGAGAACTTGTCTGCAGCTCTCTACCGATTACAGAAATGTGTGCTGTTTGGAATAAACTCAGGCATATATGGGCTAATTCCTTGTAGGAATACTTTTTGATTTATCCGGTGTTATGTCAATTATATTTCATTGGTTTTGCATCATTTCTATAAACAGATTCACAGTGTTTAATAACTTATGCTCTGTGGGAAATATAACCACAAATCAAAAGTGCATAAATCCTGTACAAAAAGAAACATTCACTTGAAGAGTATAGACCACATCTCCCACCTATACTCTGTAAAATAAAACAAATAAATCGCATCCTAATTTTTGTTAAGATTGAAATAAGAATATAGAACTGCAAGATATCCTTTTGGCTTCCCCATTTTCCTCTAAGTAACATATTCATGTGACAGTGCTTCGAATCTGTGGGGAGATGAGCAGTTCTTTGTTGTCTGTTCTTGGTCTGGAAGTTCCTCTGAAACCCTTTCCCATTGAGTGATTGCTGGCATCTGAAATGCCAGTGACACAGCACCCAACATCACAGCAACCCAAGCACCACCTCGATATGACACGCTGATAGCCAAACTGGACAATCTGAAGAAGAGTGTGGCATCAAGAGTGGAGGAAGGTACTAACACCCGGGGGTATGTAGCCATCACAACCTTGCTGACAGTGGAAAGGACTTGGAACACGTGTGGAGAAAGAGCGAGGAGTGCAGTCTTCACCCTCTATGGAAGCAAGCCCCAAATCCTCATCGCTGGACCCACAGAGAGCATCATGATAAAGGCAGAAAAGATTGAAGTGGTCAAGGATTTTGTCTTACTTGGATCCACAATGAATACTCCTGGAAGCAGCAGTCAAGAGATCAAAAGACATATTGCATTCGGTAAATCTGCGGCACAGACCTCCTTAGAGTACTCACAAATGTGGATGTTACTTTGAGGTCAAAGGTACATCTAAGCCGAGATATGGCATTCTCCATGGCATCATTTGCATGTCAAAGTTGGACGTTGAGTAAGGAAGAAAGAAGAAGACACGCTGCACTTGAGTTGTGGAGCTGGAGAAGAATATTGAAAGTACCAAGTGCTGCTAGAAGCACAAACCGATCTGTACTGCAAGACAGCCAGAGTGGGCCTTGGGAGCACCGAGGGCAAGACTTCGCTTTACATACGTCGAACATTTTGTCAGGACAGACCTAGCCCCGGAGAAGGACATCATGCTTGGTAAGGTGCAAGGGCAGCAAAAGGAGGAAGGCCCTCAAGTAGATGGACTGACACAGTGCCTGCTCCCATGGGCTCAGGCACAGGAACAACTGGGCGGCAGGTGCAGGACCGTGCAGTGCTTCGTTGTGTTGTGCGTAGGGTTGCTATGCGTCAGAGCTAGACTGACGGCACCTAACAACATCATATCTATAATGTAGTAGGCTGAGAAATTCTGAGGACACACAAGCTCGTTGTTTGTTGTTAGTACTTGCACTTGAGTTGGTTTTGACAGATCACGACCCTCTGTCCATCAGAACAAAACACCTCCCGGACCTGTGCTAGTCTAATGGTTGTTGCTTTGTTTAACCTCATGCTGCATCCATTGTGTCATTCCATCCTACTAAGGGTCTTCTCCTTTACCGAGCATGCGCTCCTCCTGCGGGGGCAAGCCTCTGCTTAAAATAGTCTAAAGTATGTGAGGCAAAGCCTTGCCAGCCTTGGCTCTAATACGCATTCTAGCTTTCCTTCCTCCAAGACAGACTGGCTTCTCTTTTTGGCCATCCGTGAAACTCTCAGTATTCTTCACCAACACCATAATTCCAATGCATCGATTTCTTCGGTGTTTTTTATTCCGTGTGCAACTTTCACATGGATATGACGTAACAGAAAATACCATAGGTTAGGTGAGACCGACCTTAGTCCTGAAAGTAACATCCTTGATTTTCAACACTTTAAAGATGTCTTGTGCAGCAGAGTTACCCAAAGCAATACCTTAACTGCTGCTAAGATGAGAATGGATTTTGGATCCAAACAAGATGGAAATCTTTGACAACTTCAATCTTTCCTTCATTTCTCATGATGTTATTTCTTGGTCAGGTTGTTAGGATTTGGGTTTCCTTTATAATGAATTGTAATCCACAATGGAGATTGCAATCCTTCTTCATCAGGAAGTGCTTCAAGTCCTCCTCACTTTCAGCAAGCAAGATTGTGACATCTGTGTATTGCAGGTTATTAATAAGTCTCCCTACAGCCCTAATGTATAACATAATGATAAATTCTACTGTTACCCAGAGGTTTTAATTGGCCAATATTAAGATTTCCAGGTCTTTCTTTATTGTCTTAGCCTGAAAGATCTGTCCAAACCTGTCATGCTCATATATTCCTTTTGGTGTTTGAAATGGTGGTGACATAGCTTCTAGCTTTGTAACAATGTACAAGTCATCAAAGCAGGGCAACTGACAGGTGATGGCCCCTGGTAGTCATGTGTGGTCTCATGTCGAAGATTTAGCAAGTAGAACATAACTGTGCCTTACCCCTAGTTTATCTCATAGAAAACTTCAAGAGTGTCTCTAAGTTGTTTTTCCCTGGAATGAACCTTCCACGGTGACCTTGGAAATTTTATCTCGAAGGTTCCAGGGAGTCTACTGCCTTGGGTCCTGGTTGCATGGCCAAGTACCAGTTAGTACACTCCATTCTGCTATGAGAGCGGGACATATAGTTCTGTGATGTTTGCTCCACATACATGTTTGGGTCTATTTTTAAAAGCAGTTAACCTTCCCGAGTGCAGTTCTCAAATAGAATCAGAAACAGATTACACTCAAATTGCCCTCATTTGGCCTTGTTACAAACATATGCAAGTAATTACCCACTACATAATTCAATATACTTGCATTTAAGCCTACTTGATGAAACTATGTAGTTACACTTAATTGGACAAGGAGATGATCAGCTTCATTACAAAATTAAGAATCGTAAGAGATTATGTTAGTGAATAAGTCACCTAGCTTAGATATGTGTATGTGTAATTGGTTGGTAATGGTATCTTTGATTACTACTACTGATAATGTAATCAATATAAGCAAACTGTGGGTTCCACTGAATGGAGCACTCCATTAGCTCAAGTCATTAGCACGGTAGGGAGTACACTTAAGGTCCGGATGTGGAAATGCAGTTTTCCTAAAGTTTCATCATTACAGGAAAACGTTGCTAACAAAATGAAAAACAAACAAACAACAAACTTAAAGAATATTTCATGTACTATTAAATGTGTTATTAATATATTATGAAAAGGTTGTAGATGATATCTCCTATTTTGTATACTATTCAGGTGGGATGAGCAGAAGAATTATTTAGGAATTAAAGAAAATACAATAATGAAGGGAAGCAAATGTAGACTGTTAAAGAAACAGAGAAAAACTGTCAAATACAACTGTATCTCTTCCCAAGCCAATGTTCCATCACTTACCTTCTTTCTTCCCTAATTCACCAGAACTTGCAAAGAAATATATATTTAATGGTTAAAATATATATATTTCAAAAGATGATTTAAATTAGATGATATATGCTGATATTGAAATACATTAATCTTATGAGCTTTGTTTTCATCTCAGATCCCAAACCACTGTTTTAAAACCATTATGAAATTCTGCAAATGTGAACACTTGAATCTCCTGAGATCCACGGCTTATAAACAAATAAGTATATTTTCTGTACTATTTTTTAAACAATTGATTTCTGAGTGCATGAAACTTGGGGAGAAAAATAATAATCCTTATACTTTTCTGACCAGACTCTTTCCAGTTTTCATTAATTGATTGTACATTTAAAAACTAATGAACATCCTATTAAATATTGTACAATATATGCAGAAAACATTATCATTGTCCCTTAGGGTACAGCTTTTTTTTTTAAGCATTTGCTAAATGTTTAATTAAAGGCTTACCAACTTTTATCTGTAAATCGTTACTATTCATTATTAAAAGCTATTTATAGGTTCTTTATGGAAAAATACTACGCTATAGGATGGAAACCCAAATAGTTCTCTGAAAACCATAGAACAAAAAAGAAAATACAGCAAGGATGTATTGTTGCCAGCCATCCACACGGCAATTTTCTAGATAAAGAAGAATCTGACCGGCAGTGCTGAGCTGTCAAAGGCTCCTGTCCCCTGAAGCTGGCCGCGTGCACGCTGCAGAGGCCACGCAGCTTCCCCTCTTTCTCCTCCACTATTGGGCCTCCCCATTTCTTTTCGTTTGTTTCTCCTCCAGAAACATTTTATGGAGAAACAGACTTGGTGCTTCTTTTATGGACTCAGATAATAACTTTATAACACATTTACTCATGATGTTTAACAATCATAATTCTATCATAATATTAACTTTCCACCTCATTGGATGCAGGGTCTTGAAGAGAATGATGCAAACTTTATCTCTTTATCCTCAAAGTTTAAAGCAGAATCTAGCACAAAATAGGCACCTCATGCATGGGTTTCAATCTAAATTAAACTGTGGATATAATCTCAAAGTTATTTTAAAACAAAGTACATTTGCTAGGTATATTAAACATAGAAATAATGACTTTTTAAAATGTTGAGCATTTTGTAAGGTGAAAAGACAACAGCAGGATTGAAAAAAATTATTAGAGCTATATTCATAACATTTTTTCTAATTTCATTTATTCATCAGAGTGTAAAAGAAAAGGTTAATGCTGCGTAATCAATAGTTTTGAATAGCCAGGTGGCTGCCAAAAAGAAATAGTTGTAAAGTGAGTAAGATAGTAGGGACATTATGCAAACATCTCTGTTCTTTATTCTCTGACTGGTAAAAGACCTACCTAAAAGTAATACTGTGGTTTCCTTTGATACTAGAAGGCAAGAATAGTGTCAGTTGCTCTACCTCCAACAGTCTTCTCCTTGGAGTTTTTGCCCATCTAATTTTCTCCTTTTTTCCCTCACGTTTCATCAAATTTTTTACTTTCTTCATTTGGTGGTTACATAATTTAGTGTCAACTTTAGACTCTTAAGCATGAAGGGGTGGAGTTTAGCCTGTCAAACAGGTCACATCTTGATGACCTCATTTGAAGGCGCTATGGAGATAAATAGCTCCATGGAGGAGGACCCACACTCCTGGCGAGACATGCCTGTTGGCAAGCCAGATGGAGCTACACTGATGCAGCCATAGCCCTGGAGCTGCAGTAACCATGTGGAGGCCCACACCAGCATTGAGATGCTTCCACTGCCACTGGATCCACAAGACTTCCCACCTACTGACCTGTGACCTTCCTTCATTTGGTGTCAGTGCATGTGTAGCATGAGTCAGAAGAGGAATTTATAGACTGGTATTGGAAATATAGGCTAATATTGGACGTATGGACTTGATCTGGACTGGGATGGGATGTTTTCTTAATATATAATTACTCTATTATATAAAGCTCTTTCTTACCTCTATATGAGTGTCCATGGATTTGTTTCTCTAGTCAACCCAGACTAACACATTATGGTACCAGGAGTGGGGTACTAGAGAAACGAATTGTAAAGATGGAGAGTGGATGCTTGTTTGACCTTTGCCTCATGGTAGTGTTTCTTCTTTGTGCTTTTCTTCTTTATGCTTTCATTTTATTTTTTTCTTCTTTTCTACTTCTATTTTCTTTTCCCCTTACTTTTCTTTACTATTCTATTTTCTTTTTCCTACCTTCCCTAGTTTAACAATGACCCACACCAGCCAAATCCACCATCAGCTGTGATATACAAGCAGAAAACAGAGGGGCCTGGACACATTCCTATTATCTGTTATTCCCACAGAGATACTGGTGCTGAGTGCTTAAGAGCACACTAGCACACAATCACCAGTTAAATAGGCGGACACCAGCATCACAATTTCTCAAAAGCAAACAACAACAAGACAAACACATTCTTTCAATTCACAATATTAAATAGCTTAAGCAAACAAAACAAAACAAAAATAGCTTAAATATGTGCCCAAAATATAGAACTAAGGAACATTTCTAAGAAGAACTGTCAATGAAGCTAACTAAGAAGGAATTCAAATAACATGACATTTAGGTATTTACAAAGGCTTGAGGGGAAAAAAATCAATAAAGCTGAAGAAGAAATCAAATAAAACATAAAATATTAGAAGAATGCAGGAAAACACAAAATCAAACTTGAAAAATATAAAAAGTGAGCAAACATACGAAAATAGTAAATGGAAATTGAGAATTGCATTATGATTTCTGAAAAAGTAGACTGAAAGGATAAGTAAGATGCAGCAATAGAAGGCTGTATTTGTAAGCATAAATAAACATTTCTCCATACTAATATGTTAGAAAAATAGAGGAGAAAAAGAAAGTAGAAAGAAAAAAACTAAAGAAAGCCAAAGAATTATGCAGGATACCATCAAAAGGAATAACTTTGTAAGATCAGAATTTCAGAGCAAGCAGATACAACAAAAAGCACAGAGAAAAGTGTTAAAGAGTTATGGGAAGAAAATGTCCCCAGTAGCTGAGAGAACAAAAAGGTATGCCTTCAAGAAGCTGACTGAACTCCAATCAGATAGATGGCTGCAGGGCCAGTGAATTTCTTAACATGACTTTTCTAATGAAAGCTATTGTACCTCCCCTAAAACCTTTCCCTGCCTTGGACTGGGTCAGAAAAGGGGGATGCACTGAGTGGATGCATCTTTGAGAAACTGCTGAAAGGATACTTTCGCTAACCATCCTGTTGGGTATAAGATATGACCCCTTAGGTCAAGCAGGAAAGGGGAACTCATTAGCTGTAAGAGCCGGGAGTGGAGTGCCCTCTGGACGCCGGGATCTCTGCATAGTGAAGCTCCTTGTTTCAGAAGGAGGTTGTCCCATCGAGGAGAAGCAGTACCACCAGAAGCTAGAGCATAGAGCAGCGTGGCAGATTTCCCAGGCCCCGGAGAAACTAACACTGAAGGCTTTGAGGCTGGAGCCTGGTTGTGAAGTGGGTTCCCTCTGGGTCCTTAATGTGGGAAGGTGGATTTGCTGAACCAGGGAATTGAGCTGAAGGCCTGTGAGTTGAGGCTTACAGGAGAGTAGCGTGCCTTTGGGGTATTTATTAGAAGACCTGAAAGAACTGTGTAATGTGTCCTGATGAACAACTCTCTCCTGAACATTTCTTGTATTGCAACCTGTTAACTTGCATTATATACCCTTTAATCATGAAAAAGTTTTGTGAGTCCTGTGTAGCCACTGCAACAAATATTAGAACCCAGATATAAACGTAGATAATGCTGTCTGAATGCCAAACCTACTGCTAAATAAAATTACCAAATATATTATAATCACACTTGGTTAAACCAAAGATAAGGAAAGAATCTGGAAAGAAACTCAGGGGAACTGAAAACTTAACTAAAAGAAAAATCATGAAATTAAGCTCTGATTTCTTGGTAGATACTGCACAAGCATGAAGGCATTGCTATAATGTATATAAAACTTTAAAAGAAAAAAAATCAAATTGCCAACCAATAATTTCAAATACAACAGCAAAACTGGGACACTTACAGAAAAACAGAAATGAAAAGAATGTGCAAAACCCATTTTACAGGAAATACTAAAGGGACTTCTTTGGAAAGAGCTAACCATGCCAGGCAACGACCGGATGTCAGCACACAAGTCAGCATACCCGCAGGGCAATACAGGAGTGTCCTGGGTAAGGCAAACAGCCAAGACTAAAATTAGGGAGCCCTGGGTATCAATTTAAATGAGAGAATTATAAAGTAAAAGAGAAGGAATATATTTTGTACTTATAGAAAGTCCAACTGGAGATGGCATATCTATTTTAAATTATATTGCTCTAAACTTGGAAAAATTAATTAATAACAAGATAACATAAAGAAAATTAATAAAAATTAATAAACTTCCTCAAAACAATGGCAAAAGGAAAACCATAACAATAGAAGTGAAGAAAGATCAACAATTTAAAAATTAACAAAGTCCAGAAAATTATATGCAAGAAACTAGTAGCATCACATACACACAATAACAGCAATAAATTAATACCCATTGTTAATTACACTCTACAGAAATAGATTAAATGCAATATGTAAGGGATAAAGAGTAACTAAATAGATAAGAAAACGGGGCCTATCAGATACTGTCTTCAAGGAACACACGTTGGATACAAAGACAAAAATAGATTAAAAATCAAGAGATAAAAAATTTCAAGCTAATAAGAATAAAAAAGAACAGGGGATGGGCAATATTAATTTCTGATAAAACATACAAGGGACAAAGCAGCATAAGAGGCAAGCCATTGATTGTATGATGATGAAAGAATCAATTGAACAAGAAGATATTGTCATAATAATTGTCTAGGTCATAAAAAAGTCAATGAAAAAGCCTCAAGAGACATAAATCAAACTCTTAACAGAATTGAAGAGATAAACAGAAAACTTGCAAATAGTAGCAAGAGACTTTAATACACCACTTTTAATGAAGACTAGAACAGCTACATAGGAACTCAACAAAGACGCAACAAAACTGAATGCATCAATCAACATGATTTCATACACACATACAGATCACTTCACTCAACAACATACTATACATTCTTTTCCAACACATATGGATCATTCTACAGAATAGATCACATGCTAGGCCACAAAGCTAAATCACAATAATTTAAGAAAAACATCAAATACTATAATGCATCTTTTAAGAGCAAAGTGCTCTAAAATTAGAAATCAGCAATAGAAAGATCAATAAACAATCAACTACACCAAAGTTAAATAATAGCTTTAAATAAAAAACTATCAAATAATAGATATTTTTTAAAACTCCTTAAAGCAAACAAGAATAAAACCTCAATACTCACAGAAAAAGTACTGCTCAGAAAAACAATCTAGCAATAAACACACACACACACACACACACAAATAACAAAGAACCCAATCACCACTTTAACCCAACATCTCTAATAATTAGAAAAGGAGCTCTATAAAAGGCCTACAATCAACAGAAGAAAAGAAGCAACAGATCAGAGCAGATACTAATGAAACATTAAAATAATAGACTCAACAATGTAGACCTTGTTTCTTTGAAAAGATACACAAATCATTGGAAATGTAACAAAGAAAAAGAAGGAAAAAGACTAGTGAAATGGATAACACCACAAGAGTCAGGTAAAATAAAAGGGATACCCAAAATATGCACAACTGTGCTCCAAAAATGTTTTAAACTATAAAATGTACATATTTATAGAAACACACAACTTACCTAAAGTAATAAAGAATGAAGTAGATATTTTGAACAGAGCCATCATTAAGCAGAAATGAATCCTATTATTAAACTCACAACAGCAGCAGAACAAAAGTCTGTGCACACAAAGTTTCATTGTAGAATCTTACCAACTCTTCAAAGAAGAGCTGACTCTAATCCTACTTGGGCTATTCCAGAGTACAGAAAAAGATGAAATACTTGCAAACACACTTAATGAAGCAAACATACCCATGATATTAAAACCAGGCAAAAGCATCACTAAAGAGGGAAAATCATAGACACATATCCTTGATAAGCATTGATATTAACATTCTCAACAAAGTTTATTCAACAGTACACAAGAACATATTTAAAAATACATCAAGACCAAGTGGGATCCATAATGTTTATTTAAGAATGGTTCAATATTAGGGGGGGGAAATCAGTTCAATAACTACATTAAAAAATTTTAATTTCCAGAAAATTAATTTTCCTAAATATAACACACACTCTTGATAAAATAGTAATAGATGGGTAATTCCCATCAAAATCTAGGACACATATACAAATCAATGGCCAACATTAGTCACAATGAAGAATCACTGTAAGTATCACACTGTGCACAGGTACTGCACAAGAATGCCCTGAAGGGTTACTTCTATTCACTGTTGTGCTGGGAGTCTTAGTTAGAGCTCCGGTGCAAAAAAGGGAAAATTTAAATCATCCAAATTGAAAAAGTATAAATAAACTCTATTTTCAGATGTTATTATCAATTTGCAACAATAAGTCAAGATTCGTTTCCACCAATAAGCAGAAATCTGAAAAGAAACTCAGGAAAACACTGATCATTTACAATGCTGTTCTTCGTTGCTCTGAGACCATTCTGACACATAGGGAGCCGACGCACAACAGAACGAAACCCTGAGAGTCCTGCGCCGTCCTTACAAGTGTCCCCATGCCTGAGCCCATTCTTGTAGACACGTGCCAATGACTCGTTGATGTGCCTTCTTGTTTGCTGGTCTTCCATTTTACCAAGAATGATGTCCTTCTTCAAGGACTGGTCTCTCCTGATAATACGTCCAAAGTATGAGAGACAAAGTCTTGCCATCCTTGTCTAGAAGAAGCGCTCTGGCTAAACTTCTTTCATTGTACTAGTCAGTCATCAGCTGCAGTCATCATTGTACCAGTTTTTCATTGTACCAGTCATCAGTACTTTCAATATTTTTCTTTAGTACCACAACTCATTTGGATTAATTCTTCTTCGTTCATCCTTATTCAGTGTCCAACAGTCATATGTTTGTAAGGCAACTGAAAATACTATGGCTTGTAACATCAAAGCCTTTCAAAACTCCAGAAGCCTCGTGCAACAAATTTACCCAAAGTATTATGCCTTCTGATCTCTTGACAGCAGCTTCCATGAGCATTAATTGTGGATCAAAGCAAGACAGATTTTTGACAAATTCAATCTTTTCTCCCTTTACCACGATGGTCCAGTTGTGAAGATTTTCGTTGTCTTGAATTGACTCATAATCCAGAATGAAGACCGCAATCCTTGTTCTTCAAGTGCATCGAGACCTCCTCATCTTCACCAAGCAAGGTTGTGTCATCTTCATACACTAGGTTGTTAATAAGCCTACCTCCAAACCTGATGCTACATTCTCCTTCATAAAAGCCAGCCTCTCTGATTCTTTCCTTAGCATACGGACTGCCCCAGTACAGTGAGAGGCTACAACCATTTACAAGAACTACTCAAAGGAAATACTTAAGAGTAAATCTAACCAGAGAAACAAAAGGCCTATACAAAGAAAACTAAGAACACAAATAAAATCAACCCAAAGAAAAATAAATAAATGATAGAGTGCACCATGTTCATTATACAGAAAGACACAGCATTGTGGAAATATCAATAACACCCCAAAAGATCAATAGATATAATGCAAACCTGACCTAGTTTCCAATATAACTCTTTAAAGAGAGGTAAAAACCAATTACCAGCTTTATATGGAAAGAAAAGAGACACTCTAGAGTAAGAACAATACTAAGGAAAAACAAGGTAGGATACATTATACTTCTCAATCTCAAAACCTACTGAACAGCCACTGGAGTGGAAAAAAAACAGAAGGGGAAGAAGAAAAGAAAAAGCCTTTTAGTGTTTCAATAGACTCATAATCAATGGAATGGAATAAAAAAATCCAGAGGTAAATCCATCCGACTATGGATAGCTGGTCCTTGTAAAGGGTCAAAATGCATTATCTAGGAAAAAATAATATTAAAGTGGTACTGACCATGCTGGATACTCATTTATAGAAAAATTAAACTGGGTATATATCTCATATCATACATAAAAGAAATTCAAGATGAATTACAGATGTGAAACCTAGAGCTAGAGAGGTTATCACTGGTACCACAGGGACACACATGAGAGCCGTAACACAGAGCTAAATACACGATCAAATGTAAGTGAGAACACTTCAAGAGCAGGAGACACGCTGGATCACTGGGGTCTTCCTAAGAGCAGGCACTGCTGTGCACCCAAGGTGCCACCCAAACATGGAAAGGGAAGCCACAGCCCGGGGAAATGTGTTTGCCAGTACCAACGCAGCAAGGGAACTGATCTATAGAATTTATGGAGAACTTGAACACAAGAAAAAGATAAATAATCCAATAAAAATTAAGAAACCATAAATGGAATTTCATAATGTCAACCAGGAGGCCAACAACCATATGAAGTAATTCTTATGATTATAAGATATTTAAGAAATTAAATCAACACAACAAAGGGATGACTATACTTCAGCATTAATAGCAAAGTTTATAGAAAAAAAATGTAAAACAGCATACAAAAAAGGCTAGCAAGACTCCATATAAATCTGGTGGCACGGTAAAGTGATGCTGTCACTGTGAAAAATGGCGTAGCACTTCCTTAAATGTGGAAATAGAAATACCATGCGACCCAGCAAGCCATCTCCTTGGAAAATAAAAGCTGTCACACAATAAGAGCTGTGACACACACAGATACATGCACACTCGTGTTCCTGTAGCCCTCTTCAAAATAGCAAAAGCGATGGAGACAATCTAATGGTCAGCAACGGGAGAAAGGCTTCTCTAAGGTACATGCGCACAGTTGAATACTACACAAACTAAACCGTGAACTTGTAAAACACCTGGAGCATGAATAAACCTAGAGGATATTTTGCTGAGTAAAATTAATCAGTTGTAACAGGACAGGTAAAGTATGAAACCACTACTCTAAAAAGTAAAAAAAAAATCCACATTGAAAGAAATATTCTTTGATAATGATCAGAGGTTGAGGGCAAGGGAAGGTAGATTACGGACCAGAGGCAGGCATATTAACTACAGTAGAGAGGAAGGCAATGCATAAGAGCAGGGAGAGCAAAAATGACGAACGCTAGCCGGAGTCCCACAGCCAAAGTGAGCAGGTGTAAATACTGTTAATACCCAACCTTGCAATTAGGATGATTTCCAAGTAGATTCAGGATAAGCATGACGGCTGTAAGGTGTGGAAGGGAGACTGGGAGTATACCCGTTAAGTATACTTGTTTGAAAACTGATTACTTGTACAGGCATGTTTACTATTGCCAAAAATACATCCACGAATGTAGTCAAGCATATAGGGGCCAAGTTCTGAAACCTTCTTAGATATAACCAAAAACCTTGAGGGAAGACGTTGCTAGAGCTGCGGGCTCAGGGTCATGGTCAACTGTCACACCAGAGTCCACGAAGGCAATGCTGTACATCCCACCTAAAGGAGTAGTGTCTTGTTCTTAAACGCTTTTGAGGGGTCATCCAAGTGAACTACTGGCTTTCCCCCTCTGGAAGAGTGAGGAAGAAATTTGAAGCCATATGGGAATAATTGGATCAATGAACTAGGGGTCACGCAAACACCTGTCTCTGTCACGCTGAGACCAGAAGAACTAGGCCGGCTCTACTACCACTATCGGCTGCTCTGAAAGGGGTCGCATCAGAATATTCCCAATAGAGCAGACGTATGAGGAACACTCAAAATAACAGAAACCACCAGGCTTCCTAATCAGACACAGGTGATTCTGATCATGGCCCTCGGTCACCTGTTAGATCCGGAAATGAACTCACTCCCATGGCGCTCAAGTTTCAGCCAGGCAAGAGACTGTTTTTTTTAAGGAGTACAATAATCCTAGAGATATACGTCCACCTTGAGACTCTAAAAGAGCAGCATCTTCCCAAGGACAACAGCCAGTGGGATTAGGAATGAGGTAGGAATGGGAACAGGCAACAGACGGAGGAAGTAATCTTAGATCGTGGGAAACGCAATGAATGACATAAAATGTGTACGAACTCTTTAATGAAAAACTGATTTGCTCCGTAAACAATGGCAAAGTAAAAGGCTGAAGTTAAAAGAATTACAATTGTATAAAGAATTGTTAGCAGCAGGGCCTAGTCCTTAAAGAAGGACTTCAGACTTGATAAAACAGTCAGCGTAGAGGAAACACACCCTCAGGGTGATGGAGTGAACCAGTCGCTGCAAAACTTGGCTGAGCCACTGCAGTGATTGTAAAGGAGCGCCCTGCTGGGCAGCATTTCATTCAGTTCTACCTGATGACACGAGGAGCTGGAAGCGATGCAACAGCACCTACCCACTGACTACTCCCTGTATGGCCGCTATGTTGTTAGGTACCCTCACACTGGTTCCACCATCCCTATGCATAACAGAGTAAAGCACCTCCCATCCTGCTCCATCCTCACACTTGGTCTTCTGTTTGAGCCCTTTGCCGCAGTCACTTCACTGTGTCAATACATCTCATCAAGGGCCTTCCTCTTTTTCACCGCCCCCCTACTTTACCAAGCATTCTGCCCTTCTCCAGGGTCTGGTCTCTCCTGACAACATGCCCAAGGTACATGAGATGAAGTCTTGCCAGCCTTGCCTCTAAGGTGCTCTCTAGCGGCACTTCTTCCAGGACAGATCAGTCTGGTTGCTTTTTGAGAAGGGTATGTCACGTCCAATATTCTTCACCAACACCACAGTCAGAATACATGGATTCCCCCCCTTACTCATTGTCCAACTTTACACGCATAGGAGGCAATTGAAAACACCATGGCTTAACTGGAGATCCCCTCATAGAGGGGCTTAGGAGAGGAGATGGGTCAGTCAGGGTGCAAGGTAGTACCGACGAAGAGCACAGCTTTCCCCCAGATCCTGGATGCTTCCTCCCCCCAACTACCATGATCCGAATTCTACCTTGCAGGGCTGGATAGGGCAGAGGTTGTACACTGGTACATATGAGGGCTGGAGGCACAGGGAACCCAGGGTGGATGATACCTTCAGGACCAGGGGTGTGAGGGGCGAGGCTGGGAGAGTGGAGGGTGAGTGGGTTGGAAAGGGGGAACTAATTACAAGGATCTACATGTGACCTCCTCCCTGGGAGAGGGACGGCAGAGAAGGGGGGGAAGGGAGACTCCGGATAGAGCAAGATATGACAAAATAACGATGAATAAATTACCAAGGGCACATGAGGGAGGGGGGAGTGGGGAGGGAGGGGGAAAAAAAGAGGACCTGATGCAAAGGGCTTAAGTGGAGAGCAAATGCTTTGAGAATGATTGGTGCGGGGAATGTATGGATGTGCTTTATACAATTGATGTATGTATATGTATGGATTGTGATAAGAGTTGTATGATTCCCTAATAAAATGTAAAAAAAGGAAAAGGGAAAAGAAAGAAAGAAAAGAAAATGATTAGGGCAAAGAATGTACAGATGTGCTTTATACAATTGATGTATGTATATGTATGGACTGTGATAAGAGTTGTATGAGCCCCTAATAAAACGTTTAAAACAAAACAAAAACAAACAAACAAACAAAACAACAACAACAAAAAAGAAAACACCACGGCTTGGGTCGAGCACACCTTAGTCCTCACAGCGACATTTTATAGTTATTGTGTTACCTAGAGATGTGTTAATTCATTTCAGACTACTATCTTTAAGAAACTTCAAGGTTAATACTAGTACGTCAATTTTAGAAATAGACATAGGTTTATTACAATTAAACAAATTGCCAAACTCGCCTTGTTAAAAAGTCAAAGAATGAAAGCCAGGATAGGCGAGAAAGCCCTTATAATATTGCCAAGAAAGCTCCCACACACTGGCCTCCTCTAGTATCACTCGTACCATTCCCTAACACCTGTCCACATGTCACTGTCTTAGAACTTACGACACTCTATTCCACACGCAACTAAACATAGAGCATAATTCCAGATGCTGTGAAATTAAAGCACGTAAGTTTAGGGAAGGAGAATTATGAGAGAATAGCTTGAATCCTCACTAAACAAAACTGTATTAAGTTAAGGAACAGGTTGAACAACCAAAGCAGAACACATCTCAGAATATGGCTGAGAAGAGCAGCAACCTCAGAAGTCCTGAGCAGGAACACATGCGGGAGTTGGAAAAGTAGCAAGAAGACCTTCCTGGGTGGAATGGGAATGAGGTAGGACAGAGGGTGATGGCTACAGAACAAAGAACCTTAAGTAATAAGGCTCGAGTTTGCTTTCTACGTGGGACACAAGGCCACTGCAAGTCTTGTTGGAGAAGGGCGTGGTCAGATTTATTACTGGGAAGGGTGACTCTGGCTGCTGCAGAAAACACACTCAAGTCTGTCACACAGTTTTTCAAGATGAGAGCAAAATGAAATATGATTCCAACTTGGTCTCCTCTCTCACTATATGGACTATGCTCATGAGAAAAATAGATAACTAGTGAATGAAGTGGATGTCATGAAAACACAGAACACGATATTTTAAGATAGACATTGCAATGATATATCTTTTTGAAATCTTTTTTTAAAGGTGCAGACATTAAACATTTTCCAAAAGCTTATCTACACATTATTTATTGTTGTTCAACTGTGTAATCTAACAAGATATTGAGAAGGTTACTTAGAAGTTGTTTAATAGTGAAGATATTTTAAAAGCATACCCTTAGAAAATTATATATTCTACCTTTAGTTAATCAGCAGAGCTATCCGATGGTTTAAATATGGGAAAATATTTAAAAGAAACTGGGGAAATTATCCATGCAGTGTACTATTCCCAGGCAAAAGGTGATGGAATTCTGCTTATTGGTGAATTTACTGATGTTCTACAAAGCTACCTGGATAAAAAATGGACAAAAAATTCCAGCAGGATTTTGCGGAGGTTGAGTTTAATGCCATCCAGATTCAAATCATTAACCTAAAGATCCATAAGTCATAGGAGACTTTAATTTCCTTTTAAAAACTGCTTTATAGAGAAATGTGTGGAAAACATGAAACTAAAGGAGGGAAAGATATTACTCAAACCAAACCAGTTAAAAATAACTAGGAATATTTCTCCTTGTATAACATTTGAGTGTTGCATTTTTATAGAGATTTTGTTATACTATATATAAAAAATTATATATCATATTAACATCCTAATTTTTTTACATTACTATGAGCTGTTCAAAATTCCCTCATGGATTGAATCTTGGCTACATAAGTTTCCATGAAAAAAAGTAACAGGGCTATTGGCATCTTTATTACTCTTCTACATGTTCTAAATAAATTTCTATGCATGAAATCTCCAAGTTGAGTTTTGAAAATTGGCATTTGGCTTCTGTGATCCCTGAAAAAATCTCTAAGTTTGTGTTTTCAGTCTTTGTCCACCATCATGCGGTGGGGATAGTCACAGTGATGGCCCACAGGAATTCAACCCTCGGTGTGTGTCGAGTTGGAATGAAGTCCTTGAAATCTGAACTTGTAAGCGTTAAGAATTAGGATCAGCATAAATGTGTTTCCCATACACAGGTTATTAGTTGACCCTCTTCCATGGTTTCTCTGACAGCAGTCATTCCTTAATGGAAATCTTTACTTCTCTACTGGATTTGATCAGAAATAAATAACATGATAAGTAAAGGTGTAAGCACAGGCTCATGGAATCAACAAAACGGGTAGCAGATGTCCAAAGCATATAACATGTGCAAGCCAAGCAGATAAGATATAGGGAAAAGAGAACATCAGAGTGGAAGGGAACTGGGAGCGACTAAATGAAACTAACATTTAAAAAAATGTTGAATGCAATAACAGTTATATTTTCTGGTTCATTTTGGACCCATCAGTTATAACTTCACAATCAGCTCTTATTGACCACATGAGAATGGTAGTCATCTGCACTATAATCAGGTGGCTCATGACATTATCCGATCCTGTACAAAGTTAACTTACACTTAGCGTCATGTTGAGCATACCCTTGAAATTGTACTATGGTATTTAGAACAGCCCTCGCTCCAGCTGGGAACCAACAGCAGTGGTTCAATGAACTAAGAAGATGCAGGATCACAGGACAGAAAGTGAATATGGACATTTTAAAGTATGATTTTAAGAAACAAGGATCATGGATATCTGGGAAGGGCTCACCACCAAACATTACAAAACAAAATAGTGAAATCTTTCCAAGTGACTTAAAAGTACTATTTCTTTTGACTACCTCAGGCCTTAATTTTTTTAGCTACCAATTTCCAAATAAAATGTTTGTGCTAATGCCTAAATTCAAATGTAAATTGCATTTGACAAATGCTAGTTTTTAATAAATTGCCTTTATTTTTGATTATTCAAATGCACTTGCTATGATAAAACCAAATTTTAAAAGCAACATAATTTAGCATCTTGGTAAATGAAATGAAAACAACTAAGTGGAGTACAAAGATAAAAGTTCACAGAATATAAAACAAAAAGGATTTGTGAACCCATATAAAAAACAATTCCAAAATTAAGTTCCTTCTTCAAATTAAATGAAGAGATTTATTTCATTATACACTCAGGCTTAATGGGTTCAAATCATTGGACTAGTATAGCTAGTGCTAAAGTTATTAATAGAAATACATCATAATCTGTTCCAAATGCTACATACAGTCCTGGCTGTAGTAAAATAATAGTAATAATGTTGAAGAAAGTGCAACTATTTCAGTATCTGAAATAGCCACCTCCGCAGATTCCATTAGAACAGAAACACGGCTCCTACTTGTGGAATCATTTTCCTTCTAATGATGCAAACTATTTGACTGATCAAGGGCCAACTTATGGCAGTATCACAGTGAGCCATTGAAAATGTGTCCGAAACTTCTGGATAATAAACAAACAAGTTTCACTAGTCAGGATCTATTTTTAGAGACAAAGCAAATGGTAAAAATGATAAGGCATGGCTACTGTATTCTCCATGGCTTTGCATATTGTTTTATTTGCAAAGCAGTCAGTTTTAAGCCATCCAATTCTCAATTTTCTATGGGCAGATTTAGCAATCGGTGAGACTCAAATAGGAATGAGAAACAGGGGAAGAGTTCAATGAACAGAGATCATATTTTGGGTCTTAGCATAACTCACAAACTGAAAACATGGGGTGGGGGTGTCATGAAGTACATATTTATTTTAGAAATATATATATAGTGAAAATTGCTCTGATGGAATGAATGATGCCTCAAATGGGCTTCCACACAGAAGGAATGGGTACAGAGGGTGGTGGATTAAAGGAGGCACACCTGAGTTAACTATTACTGATGCAGAGGGATGGATGCAAAAGAGTTCACTACATCTTCTGTCAGCTTTTTCATATATTTGAAATTCTTCATAATAAAATGTTAGACTGTCAAGTGGGAAGTAGTTCTAAGCTTTCTGTGTATGCCGGGAGTAGGCATCATGATGTCATCCTAAGGCATATGTTTAAAAGTATTTGATGAATATTATCTTCAAGAAAGTCAATCATTTCAATCTTGCTTTCCTCCTTGACAAAATGGGCAAATGATATTTAGCTCTCATGGTCATTCTAAGGGTTAAAAAATCACAAACAGAGGAGTATTTCTTATATAAACTGTACAGCGCCTTAAGGCTGAAGGAGCAGAACTAGAACTTCTGCGACCATGTGCTCTCCATCTGCATTCTGACCTTGATTTGTTCCCTGCACTGAGCTACTAAACTCGTGGGTAGATCCCAGCACATCCATTCCCTGCTTAGGGACAAATTACCAAATGGTAGTGTAATTGCCATGGGAAAATTATGACTCTGTTCTGAATTATCTCCATCATAAATCCAAAACCAGTCAAACAAGCTCTGTCACCAGAGCGACAGGCCTGCTCTATAGTGACAAGAGTCCCACATACAAGTGCCCATAAATCCGTGAGTACCACCGCCCTCCAACGTCATCCTGAAGCAGGCGTTCACGTCAGATGCGGAAAGCCAGGCTGGCAGCATGTTGGGCACCACTGTGGAAACAATGCAAATGAGGTGATAGACAGCCGTCAGCAAGAGAAAGCCCCTTCATCTGCCTCTTGTCGACTGTACACGTGGCTGCAGGAAGCTGTTTGTTTGCTTCTGCATATTTTTCTACTGCATTGAAGGGGGAGGGGAGAGGGCGTATTACAATTAAGAAGCTTAATAGGCACTCGGGTCTCTTTCTTTTAACTTGAATCATTTCTGTTACTAGAGGTATAAAAGCCTGTCGAAGAAATAAACTTCTCTCAAGCAATCACAGTGAGGGACATGACAAGGACCAGAGAAGGACACATCTTTGTGCGAGTCCTTATTTTCTTCTCTAGTCTTGGGGGAATGTTCATCTTGACTTAACAGAGAGATGAAACATCGACTATAATTCCTCATGATGTACAGAGGTATTTTCCTGCCTCTCAGAATGTTATACTCTATTTCAAATTAGAGTTAAAAGCCACCCAATCCCATTGCAGATGAAATGTGGGCAGTAAAAAAGATTTTTTCTATGGGAGAGCGAGGCGGGACATCAACTAAAAGGCGGGTTCTGTTGAAAAGCTAGCTGGGCTACCCTGAATTCAGCGGTGAGGAGGAAGGTATGCTGGGTAGTTTTTGTTTGTTTTGACACTTTGCTCTCTTTCTTCAGGGGTTCAAGTACAGAGAAAGGGTAAAGGTACACCCATGGCTGAGCTGTGACATGTACACAGTAGACGCTGCACTGAAACAATGCTATGAAGTTACTTGAGAACTTACACCTGCAAAGGACTTTGTATTTATACCTCACCATTTTATATTCTTAGAATTATTATACACTGGAATAGTGTTTAAATCAAATCAAATTAAGCAAAAAATACATGAAGTTTCTCTATCACCTGGAGATTTTTTTTCTAGGTAACAGTAACTAAGAGACAATTTATAAATCTCTCCAGGCAAAGAGGGATGAAGGGAAATTGCTTTCTCTAGCAAGAGTTTGCACTAGACTACAAAACTAACGGTTGATATTTCAACCCACTCAGCACAGCCATGAAGAAAACTACGGCGACCTGTTTTTGTACCATCGATGGAGGTGAGAAAATTGCTCTCTGACCAGCGGAATGGCAACATCTCTACTGTATCTCAATTTAACATACAATTTTGTTTCTGAAAATACACTATTTATATAGAAATTTTATTAAATTGGGGATCTTTAGGTTAGGAATATAAACCATAAGCTTTCTTTGATTTTTCTTTAATGCTGATGATATTCAAATAAAGTTTAGGAAAGAGTAATGATTATGATGTTCTAACTCAATGATGAATAACAATTCAAGGACATTAATGGTATGGATTTACTATTTTCTATCAGTGACACTCATTAATTAAAATAATCATCCTTCGTTACTATCTGAAAATTATCCCTCATTACCATTTGTAAGAGGTAATTTTCTAAAGTAGAAGCATCAATAAAATAACAAAGAATGACAAAAATACAATCTAACAACAGTGATATGTGCTCATATTCTAAATATGAAAATCCAAATAAGTATATATCTTTTTAAAATTATCAAAATATCTTATATTTTCCTGAAATAATGGTATATAATTCAAGATTATTAATGAAGTTGCAAGTCACATGAAATTGAAAAGATGAGGGGGTGTAGGGAGGGAGGGGAAAAACGAGGACATGATGCCAGGGGCTTAAGTGGAGAGCAAATATTTTAAGAATGATGAGGGCAATGAATGTACAAATGTGCTTTACCAATTGATGTATGCATGGATTTTGATAAGAATTTTATGAGTCCCTAATAAAACGATTAATAAAAAAAAGAAATTGAAAAGGTGAGAAAATACCGTCAAGTTAACTGAATCATATTTATAAAAGGTCTAAAATATAAATTTAAAACAAAACAATATCATTATTATTTAACACACAACACTGGAAAAACAATAATTTTTATAAGACTCATATAGTAATAAGAAAAAAGATGACTGATAAAATAGTTCATTAAAAATTATAGTTTTAAGAAAAAAATGCAAAATTCATAGAACCTAAGTGGCTAAAAATCACCATAACACGTAGACTCACTGTTATTTTGTTCTAAAAGAAAATATCTCAATTAAAATATTATAAAAGAATCAATTTATTCTTTCTTACCTGATTTATCAGTAGTTTAACCAGTATCCACTGAATCCTACAAGCATTATGAATAAGCCAGGTATTTACACTTTCTATAATATCTCTTGTCTTTATGGAGCTTTATTTATTGACTTTTAAATTTCTTTCTTGGTATAAAATTTTATTTTCATTGTTCCAAAGGACAGCATTGATTCTGCAGCTCCGGGAGATGCACATATCTGATCAGAGCACACAGGAGCAGATGAAGGGGCAGGAGGAGAGAGTGGAACACAGCCTGGCCCACCAGGCCGTGAGGATGATATTCCTGAGTAGAGCAGCCAATCCACAGAGAGGACAACATGGCTAGCCCCACTACGAGACATAATGCCCCTCAGTGACCAAGGGTGATACAGGGGACAGCACCGGAGACACAGTGTGTGAATTGCACCTGACCTGATCCCACCACACTGAGGCAAAGCACTGGGGGAGTGCAGCAGAACAGCAAGAGAATGGAGAGGCAAGGTCCCCAGGGAATGCTGAAAGTGGACTTTGGGGCCAGGGCGTGGTGCCCCAACAGACTGGACTGGAAAACGCTCCTAAGGGCCAGCAAACGATCCCTGAACTAACTACAACCTTTTCTCTTGAGAACTGTTTTGTTCTGTTCTTTGTCAGTGTTTTTTTTTTTGTTTTGTTGTTTTGTCTGGTTGTATACTGTTGCTCTGTTTTCCTCTTTCTTGTTTTCGTGCACGTTAGAGTCTCCACAGGTCTGTCTGAATAGGACAGGCAGGATGAACTATCTGGAGGAAAAACAACGGGACCGACAGTTCCGGGGGGACTTGGAGTAGGGGGGTAGGGGGGTAAGGAAGTGGTGTTCACAAACACAGGGACAAGGGAACAGCATGGGACCCAAAATGGTAGCAGGGGGGGGGGGGGAGTGGCAGGCCTGGTGGGTAATGATCAAGGGTAAGGTTGCGTAGAGAAGAGGTATACTCTAACCCAGGTGGTGACGAAGCATGGTAGTAGGGCAGGAGGAAAGTCAAGGGAGATGGAGGAAAGAGCTAGGAGTCAAAGGGCATTTATGGAGGTCTAGACAAAGACATGTACATGCAAATATATATAGGAGGATAGGGAAATAGATCTATGTGTCTATATTTATAGGTTAAGTATTAAGGTGGCGGAAGGACCTTGGGCCTCTACTCAAACACTCCCTCAATGCATGAATATTTTCTTTTATTAAATTGGAACTCTATGATGCTCACTCTCCCGACACAACTGCTGGAGCCAAAGTCGGTGAACAAGTAAATGTGGTGAAGAAAGCTGATGGTACCCGGCTATCAAAAGAGATAGTGGCTGGGGTCTTAAAGGCTTGAAGATAAACAAGCGGCCATCTAGCTCAGAAGTAACAAAGTCCACATGGAAGAACACACCAGCCTGTGTGATCAAGTGGTCCCAAGGGATCAGTTAACAGGCATCAAAGAACAAAAAATCATATCATTGGCTGCACACCTCCATGATAGGATCGCTGAAGACAAATGGGTGCATAAGCAAATGTGGTGAAGAAAGCGGATGGTGCCCAGCTATCAAAAGAGATAGTGTCTGGGGTCTTAAAGGCTTGAAGGTGAACAAGCGGCCATCTAGCTCAGAAGCAAAAAAGCCCACATGGAAGAAGCACACCAGCCAGTGCAATCACGAGGTGCCAAAGGGACGAGGTCTAAGGCATCATGCAAAAAAAAAATGATGTGTGTGTATATGTATATATATGTGTGTGTATGTATGTATGTATATACATACCATATTGAATGAAGGGGGAAGTGGAGACCCAAGGCCCAAGTGTCGGCCAATGGAGATCCCCTTATAGAGGGGTTTAGGAGAGTAGATGGGTCAATCAGGATGCGAGGTAGTACCGATGAAGAACACAGCTTTCCCCCAGATCCTGGGTGCTTCTTCCCCCCAACTACCATGATCTGAATTCTACCTTGCAGGGCTGGATAGGGCAGAGGTTGTACACAGGTACATATGAGGGCTGGAGGCACAGGGAATCCAGGGTGGATGATACCTTCAGGACCAAGGGTGTGAGGGGCGATGCTGGGAGAGTGGAGGGTGAGTGGGTTGGAAAGGGGGAACTTATTACAAGGATCCACATGTGACCTCCTCCCTGGGAGAGGGACGGCAGAGAAGGGGGGTAAGGGAGACTCCGGACAGGGCAATATATGACAAAATAACAATGTATAAATTACCAAGGGCACATTAGGGAAGGGGGAGCGGGGAGGGAGGGGAAAAAAAAAAAGGACTTGATGCAAAGGGCTTAAGTGGAGAGCAAATGCTTTGAGAATGATTGGGGCAGGGAATGTATGGATGTGCTTTATACAATTGTATGTATATCTATGGATTGTGATAAGAATTGTATGAGCCCCTAATAAAATGTAAAAATAAATAAAGACTTAAAGAAATAAATTTTAAAAATTTATTTTCATTGTAAGCTTTAAATTGGAGTTTCATAATTCAATGACTCAAGGATGCCATCAGTTTTTCTGGTATGTGATAATGTGATTACACGTATGATCATGTATCTACTGGAATTTTTTTGCTAATAAACATCTGAGTAAGCCTGAATGTTCCTTTTTCTTCATCCTAAAATCCAGTGTGTTCAACAGAAAATATCTTAATTTTAATCCTCTTGTTTGGTTTTCTAAAACACCTGGTACCCTTTCAATATACATATGTACATACTTATTGTAAGAACACTGAGCTTCCAGGTATTAAATGTCTTTACCATTTGTATCTCCTCTTCATCTGACATTTCCAGAATTATCAAGTGTGTTGCACACACACAAATGATGCCTCTTTACATAGTCATTGCATAATGATGATTACCTATTTCCTACTTAATTTATCTCAACTATCGGAGACATACTCTATATATCCTTTTGGTGTTCCTTGTGCTTATAGTATTCTTAGATTTTATATGATTCTCTTCTAATGCTAGATCAATTTTATTCTCCTTATCAGAGTATTTAATTTTTCTATCCTTGCTTCAAACTCTCATTTTTGCTTTTTTAAATAGTTTTATTAGGGGCTCATACAACTCTTATCTCAATCCATACATACATCAATTGTGTAAAGCACATTTGTACATTCATTGCCCTCATCATTCTCAAAACATTTGCTCTCCACTTAAGCCCCTGGCATCAGGTCATCTTTTCCCACCCTCCCCACTACCCCCTCCCTCATGAACACTTGATAATTTATAAATTATTATTTTCTCATATCTTGCCCTGTCTGACGTTTCCCTTCACCCACTTTTCTGTTGTCTATCCCCCAGGGAGGAGGTCACATGTAGATCCTTGAAATCGGTTCCCCCTTTACAACCCACCCTCCCTCTACGGTCCCAGTATTACCACTCATACCACTGGTCCTGCAGGGATCATTTGCCCTGAATTCCCTGTGCTTCCAGTTCCTATCTGTGCCAGTGTACAACCTCTGGTCTAGCCAGACAGACTTGCAAGGGAGAATTTGGATCATGATAGTTGGCGGGGGGGGTGGGGGGGCAGGGAGGGAGGAAGTATTTAGGAACTAGAGGAAAGTTGTATTTTTCATCAGTTCTACATTACACCTTGACTAGCTCGTCTTCCCCCCTCCCCCCAGACTCCTCTGCAAGTGGATGTCCAGTGGCCGACAAATGGGCTTTGGGTCTCCACTCCGTGCTCCCCACCTCATTCACTATGGTAAAATTTTTGTTCTGATGATGCCTGATCCATTCAACACCTCGTGATTGCACAGGCTGGTGTGCTTCTTCCATGTGGGCTTTGTTGCTTCTGAGCTAGATGGCCACTTGTTTACCTTCAAGCCTTTAAGACACCAGATGCTATATCTTTTGATAGCTGGGCACCATCAGCTTTCTTGCCACATTTGCTTATGTACCCATTTTTCTTCAGCGATGGTACCATGGAGGTGAGCACACAATGATATGATTGTTTGTTCTTTGATGCCTGATACCTGATCCCTTCAGCACCTCGTGATCACACAGGCTGGTGTGCTTTTCCATGTGGGTTTTTTTTGCTTTTGAGCTAGATGGCCCCATGTTTACCTTCAAGCTTTTAAGACCCCAGACGCTATATCTTTTGATAGCTGGGCACCACAAACTCTCATTTTAATCTCTTAGAATTAAGAGAGGGATACTTTTAACATGTTCTGCATGACATTTGTAGTTGTGCTGAATCATGATTTTAGCTCTCCTTGTTAATAATTTTCCCCATAGTTGCTAGGTTTTTATGCTAGTTTATGCTTAAATATCCTTTGTATTTGACGGGGAAAGTCTTCTTTAATAGAAGTGGTTGCTGAACAATTATGGCTAAAGAGCAATCATGTAGAATAGTTTGAAGCCAATGCAGTTTACATCAAGGGTGTTATTTCAGACCTAGTTCTAATCAAATCAACGGTTCCATCTGTTTAGAGGCATATTTCTGCTCCATAGTCCCATTTCAGAATATGCTGGAAAGCTGTGTGATTCACAGTTCAACCCTGTGTATTGCAGGTTATCACGGTGGTGATTTAGCATGTAATTGTTTCTCTCCAGCTGTCTCAATTAATGGTTGCCAAGTCAATTGCCATATACACACTTCTTCCACATTCCACCATTTTTGCACCCTTTTTCTTGTAAAAATATGGGGTTTGTAAATCTCTTACAGGCTTGACTGCTTCCTGCTCTTCCATGTGTAGAAAGATTTCACCATGTAGTCCATCAAGATTTCATTCTTCCACACAAGGCCTTCTACTCCTGGAGACCTCGGTGCTCAGTAAACTATAGAGAGGAGACCCATAGATTCTTGTATCTATTCTCAGAATCCTTTTGACATTTTGACTAGAATTCACTGTATTTTCAGTCGTTCTCCTTTTTTTGGTCTGTTTTGATAGCTTATAGTTTTTGGTGCCTGTGTATGAGCGTAGCAAAAATATTTGTTTTCTCTTTTCCATTTATTTTGTCACTAACGGTGAGTCATGGGGTAAGTAGAAGAGAACAAAATCATGTAGCATTTCACTTCCCATAACTGAAGTCCTTAAAAGGCAAATAATCAAACCACTACATATATTTTAAAAGTGAAGCTAATAATAATTCTATGAAATTTGTACCAAAATTAGCACACTCATATATTCTGGTAGCACATTCAGTTGGTATGAATCAGCTGACTCTTTACCAAAAATCATTTCTCTTTTCATCGGGAGGAAATAATGAAACTTCAGTTTTAAAACTTCCTTTAAAATAAATGATACCATGTGATTATTGCCTACATGAGTCTTTACCATGTGATTTCTGTGTATTGTTTTTTGTTTTGTTTTAACTACATGACTGTTCTCATGTGAGACTTTGGGTCTCTGCTCAAGCCCTGCCTCAACACAAGAACACTTTGTTCTAACAACCTGGAATTCTGTGAGGCTCACCCTCCTGGTGTAAAGCTGAAGTCAAAATGGGTGCATAAGCAAATATGGTGAAAAAAAGCTGATGGTGATCAGCTATCAAAAGATAAAGCATCTGTGGTCTTAAAGGCTTGAAGTTAAACAAGCAGCCATCTAGCAGAGAAGTAACCAATCCACATGGAAAAAGCACACCAGCCTGTGTGATCACGAGGTGTCAATAGGATCAGGTAACAAGTATCAAAAGACCCAAAATAAGCAACAAAAAATGTGTTGAGAACAAAGGGGGTCAGAGCAGAGACCCAAAACCTATCTGTAGACAATAGGACAGATCCTCACAATAGGGTCCCAAGAAAGGGAGGAGTCAACAAAGGGGTAGGAGAGCACTGGTGAAACACACAATATTCTTCTGGTTCCTTGAGGCTTACTTATCCCCAACTATCATGACCCCAGTCCTGCCTTTCACTGTGGGCCAGATCACAGCATGAACACAGGTACAGATAAGACCTCATGACACACTGGATCCAGGTCAGATGAAACCATCAGAGACAGAAATGAGAGTAGCGATACCAGGGTGGTAGGGAGAACATGAGGAGAGGTGGGAGGTAGGGGGGACCAGTCACAATGATTGATACATAAACCCTCACCCCCAGGGGAATAAACAGCAGAAACCATTGGTGTAAGATATAAAAATAATAATTATTTATAATTTATCAAGGGTCATGAGAGGGGAAGAGGGGGAAGGAGGGAAAAAAGAGGAGCTGATACCAAGGGTTGTAATAGAAACTAAATGTTTAGAAAATGATGATGGCAACATACGTACAAATATGCTTGATACAATTCATGTACGGATTGTTATAAGAGCTGTGAGAGCTTCCAATAAAATGATCTTAAAACAACAACAGCATAAAAACCCCACATGCTTGTTCTCATGTGAGTCTCTTTTAAGCTGCTGTATTAACAACTACCAGATGTTTCTTCGTGTCTGATGTCCTTCTAGCTGGTTGGAATGGAGACAATACATCCCAACGAACTTTTGGAGTGACTTGTTAGCAGTCATTCCTGGAAGAAAGTCTACATGATCCATAAATAGATCCAAGAATGGATATGGAGCTCCCCCTTAATCCTAGCTCTAATCTAAGATCAATTAGTTCTCATGACATGACCCTGTAAGATACTTGTCCTAAAGAAGAAAGCAAAGAAGATATGGTGCTACACCAAAGTGTGGTGAAGAAATTTGATAGTGCCTGGCTATCAGCTAGAATGGCATCTGGGGTCTTAAAGGCTTGTTTCCAAACAAGCAGCCATCTAAGTGAGATGTCAACTAAATCCACAAGGACGAAGCACACCAACACCCGTGCCCTAAGGACTGTAAATTATATAATCCAAAGCAAAAGGAGGGAATGATATCAGAACTTACATTGTGAGATTCAGGTTTGCAGAAGGCGACAGATGACAACATATTTTTGAGATCTATAACTAAGCCTCCAGTGAATTCCCTCTAACCATAATAAACTGGATACAAAGAGAGAGTACTGGAGAGGTGACATAGCAGATTAAACTGACAAACCTCACTTGAATGATTAAAACCTTATCACTTGATCTGGTTTCAATATTTTCTGTTTATTTGTTTGCATATTGAAGTTTATCTCTGAAGTATTCTGTTATCATGGGTAGCCTTAAGGAACCTTTGTAATATGTTTTTCAGTATATGAAACCAGGATTGATGAACCTGTAGAAACAAAATTAGAATAAGGGTCCCTGGGGTAAACAGTGGGGAAGTTGGGGTAAAGGGGAAGCAAATATCAAGAGGTTCATGAAGGACAAAAGTGTTTTGAAACTGATGGTGGTAGCAATTGCATAATACTGCTTGATGTGACTAAACTATGGAATGGTATAATGTCTGGATTAGTTACTAATAAAATGGTTTGGGGAAAAATAAACAAAAATCTAAACAATAGTTTACCTTGACTAGTAAATAATTTATGCTTTCAATAATGTGTTCTTTTGAGACATATATGAGATCAAGCTGACAAGTGCAGCATGGAAAATTAGATAGGAATCTTAGGGTAAGTGGACTCCAGTTCGTGGGGGAAGAATAACTTGTGTGAGTGCAGAAGAGAAACACCACACCCAAAGCACGGGTGAAAACTTCATGCAACATGGAAACTAGATTGGAGAACCAGAGGACAACTAACGACAACATGGGTACCATATTAAATAGAATGTGACCAAACAATGCCATTGCTCAATTTGTGTGGAAAGTCTCAGAATGTAACCAAGCTTCTTTTGTAAATTTTCTTCAAGAACCCAATAAAATAGCAAAAAATGGACTCAAATGATAAAACATGGGTATACATTACAAAGAAATACACCCTAAGAAATTTACACTGAAGTAAACTAAAGTATAATGGTATAATATGAACTAACTATTTACCTGGCCTCCAAACCTGAGCTCAGTGTTATGGTGTACCTCCCCAGCATGCCATGCTTGACTGAGGATGTAGTTTGGTCATACATATATTCCTTAATATGCTTTACTAAAAAAAAATAGATTGAGCACTTATAGTGGCTGGGATGTAGTGAATGTTTTGAATTAAACAAACTTATGGCATAGATACTGTATTAGCGATATATTATAGACAGAGGAATTTAGGATCAAAGAATTCAATAACTTGCTCACAGTCACATGTTACTGGAGCTGAGAATTAATACTCCTATTTAATTATGGAGCTTGTGCTCTTCACGAATATAATTTCTCAAAACTAAAAATTAAAACACAAGAGTAGTTATGAGGGCAGGAACTTTGGTTGTTTTACTGGCTGTTTTATTCTTTGCTATTTACTCTTGTGTCTATACTAATTTCTGGCACATAGTGTTTATTAAATATTTGGTGAACATATGAAATGTAACACTGTTGAAAGAACATTTTGAAGCAAAATTTCATCCTATCCTATATGTATTTTCAACCCGCATGTATTTCCAGTTGTACAGGCTAAAACTACCATATAGTTGCAATATACTGCTAACGAACTTTGTATTACAGAATTCAGTATTTGTAAATTATTCTTAGTAACAAGCATCAAACACTAAAATTAAAAAGGTCAACACACTAAAACCATTTGGAGAACTTCTAATGCTTCCCACTATTTTCATTTTGCCTGTTTGTAAAGAAGCTCTCATATTACTTATTTGTGAGAATACACAATTTATTTCAAACTCACTATTTACATTGGTAAACTGAATAATACATATATATCACAAGGTAATAGTAAATACAGACTAATTACATGAATATAAAATACTTTATTAGCTTATATGCTTTTTATAGTTTCATAATGATTAATAAAGGACACATTTTTACTTTACCTTTGGCATATAGTTGAAGTTGGAAAATTTCTTAATATTTCTGCTTCAAACATTTGTAACTTCATATTGTTGGATGTGATAATTATTTAATACAGAATTTATAGAATTCACATGTTTTCAATACTTATCTTCAGTGACATTTTCCTCCATTAGGAAAACAACTTAAATTTATGTACTAAACATCAGCTTTTGTGCTCAAATTTTAAATTTCTCTATCTGTGCTCATATGACAACAGTATGTCAAAACTAATCTTCCTGAGACTAAATATGGTAATTTCATCATGGCATGAACTAAGTACCATGACTCTGTTATATATCTACTTTTATCATTCTACATTCAAATACCATGACTCTGTTATATATCTACTTTTATCATTCTACATTCCACCTATCATCCATCTATCTATCTATCCAGCTACTTCCCTACCAAACCTACCCACATATGTACACACTTACCTACCTACCAACTCCCTAATATTTACACTACATATATAATTTATTGAAAACCACAGGTGCCTGGGTCTAATGAAGCTCAAATTTTTATGTGTATTTCTCCGCTCGTCACCTTTATAAGAAATAATAATCTATTAATATCAAGATCCAACAGAAGCCAGGAACATTTAAAAAATGGAATCAGGCACCTTAAGAAAGTAAAAGCAGAGTGGGCTGGGAATGCAGCTCGCGAGTTGCTCTGCTCAGTGACCACATGCCTGTAATAGCATTCACTACCCACTGAAAGAGGAGAAGGAGCAGCTTCTTCCATAGACCATGGATAAAATTCATGATCTGCCCTAGGCGTCTGCAATTAACTTCCAATACATTGGTGACTTGGAATGCAGAGTCAACTAATCTTCGCCTGTTCTTTCTTTCTGCTTGGCATTTCTGACAGTCTTCCCAAGAACGTCCCGCTAATGGCGAGTGTGTTCAGCGAGCAAACGGAACACCTTCTGACGCTCAAGCGTGGTTCTCCTCGGGGACCATTAGCCTGGCCTGCAGTTGCCCGATCAAGACTGCAGTCCTAACATATGTTCTACCTTACTGAAATCTATTTTCCCCCTTTGGGGCAGCCCAGACTCCAACCTAAGTGACATGGAAATTTGATGCCGAACTTCCGTTAATCCTAAACTCTAATGGGGTGAAGCACCTGAGCAGCCACGGCTCGCTGCCTCCCTTCACTCAGATGCCTGAATCAACTCCATTCCAGATCAGTCTCAGTCTAGAAAGGAAGAATCCAATCTGCTAATCAAATGTGGTTTGATTCTGGAGGGCACGGTGCTATTTCGTAACTCCTGAGTCGGCCTGCACTTTTATCTTTAAACAATATCCAATAGGCTTTGGCAAAATTCCACTCAGTCCGATTTTCCTAATCTGATGTTTTCTTACCACCAGAACAGTGAGAGCCTTTTCACTGACACTCCATTCCCTATGAGAATATTTCAAGCATTCCACACAGGGTAGTCCAAATCGAATGCAATTAACAGCGTACATGATGTATTTAAAATCATCTCCCAAGATGTGAAGATTTACCACCCAAGCCAAAGTTTGGCTTAGTTTGAATTGATCCCTCTCCTTGTTTTCCTTTCCTCTCACTTCAAAACATCACCTCTTCAAACTGAAAAATGTAACCTTCTATAGTTTCACTGCAAGCAAAAACTATCATAAGCTGTTAATTATCGATCATGTTCCAATTATCTTTGAACCTCTTAAACAAGATAGCACTGCTACCTTGGATAAATAAGAGACCAAAAGTAGATTTGATAAATTCTGGAAGAAAATTATGAGTAGATCCTTTTGTTGTTGTTATTGGATATTTGTTTGTTAAGGAAAATGATTATCATAAGGGGCTCTATGAATCTCCATTTTGAGCTAGAGATATATTACAAGACAATATAAAGTAATGCATAATTACTTTTAATAACTCCTGTATTGATTTCTATATCCATATATTCCTTATTTTAAATATGCCTTTCTAATTCATTGCAATAGAATTGAAAGGAGATTTTTTGTGTATCCTTCAAAGTGATTTTTTTTCAAAGCTATGTATTTAATTTTTTTTTCACAACACAAACTTATCACCTTCAAAGTGTTCTACATTATACGTAATACATTTTTCAAATCTGTGATTCCATTCTTGGAAACATTTTCCAACTCATCTGTTTGGATAGTTGATAGCACTTCCCTCATTTTTGTTCCCTCACCTCTTCTATGTCATCAAATCACTGTCCTTTCATGTCCCTCTAAATTCTCAGAAACAAAAAGTAGTCACAGGGAGTGAGGTCAGGTGAGTTAGGTGCATGGGGCAAGAGAGGCATGTTGTTTTTGCCCAAAACCAGCACACTGAGATGACTGTATGAGCAGGTGCATTGTTGTGGTGGAAAAACCAGTCCCCCGTCTGCCACAAATAAAGCCGTTTTTGGTCACCTTTTATGGTTACGTTTTATGCCACCTTTTCAGAATCTCTAAGTAGAAAGTTTGATTAGCAGTCTGACCTGGTGGAAGGAACTCCAAAGGTACTAGGAGTCGACATTTGCATCCATTTGGGATGTTAAAAGACATCCAGAATGGGGTTTGTCATCATTCAATACTCCACCTTCTTTGAAATGAGAAACCCACTCAGACACTTGAGTTTTTCCCATAGCGCTGCCGTTGGAAGCTGTGTTCAACGTCACAACAGTTTCTGTGGCATTTTTACAAAGCAGGAAACAGAATTTCACACCCGCCTGCTGTTCTCTTAAATCAACCATCACGAAAAAGAGGTCCAAGAGCAGCGCTTCTCCACCTTCCTGACGCCGAGACCCTGTCACACAGGTCCCCGTGTGGTGGTGGCCCCCAACCATAACATTTTCATTGCTACTTCATCACTGTCATTTTGCTACTGTTATGAATTGGGTGCCCCTGTGAAAGGATCGTCCAAACCCAAAGTAGGTCACGGCCCAGTTTGAGAACCCTTGCTCTATAGGGATCCAGAGGAGGGCTGGTGGGTGTTACCCACTGACCTTCAAATTAGCAACACAACACTTTTCACGCAGTGTCTGGATGCTTGTGTGAAAGAAATCGATGAATGTGGTGAATTGTGAGATGATAGACAGGAAATAAATATGATGTCTAGTGATTGTGAAGTGGCTGTCAGTACAGGCTGGGCAGGCGTGCATACTAACAACCACAGCCATGGAACATGTGCTGAGACCGATGAAGGGTGTTGACTAGACCAATATGCTGTGGCTTGTTTTTATCCCTAAAACCAATTCATGGAGTGATAATTCCAATTCTTCCTCGCTTTATAGCCAAGGCTCTTATCAATCAGGAAAGTAAAAGGCATTCAGTAGACTGAGGTAAGTGCTCCTTGTACAAAGAAAAGGAAAGCTAGACAGCAGTGAACTTCTAGAAAATAGTGAGGATCAACAGAGTGACTGTCAAAATTAAAGTAAAATGAAGAAACAAAAGTGGATTTGAGAATTTATAATCACAAACAACCTATATAATTCCAAACAATTTGCACCCAATTGCAATGACCATTCTCTTTGGGGCAATAACCAGTCGTGTTCAGACATGACCGCAGTGGTGTTCAGGTGAATGCTAGGAATTACACAGAGGCAGAACTTCTCCCAGGAAGTAGTGAAAACAGATTTTATCTAAGAGCCACATTTTTACAACTACCTCATTCTACTTTGGCTGAATAAATAACTAGGGGATTACAGACCATATTGTTTTTTTAATATTCAGTACTGTGGCTGGCAAACAGCAGAGTTCTTGGATACTCTTGCACAAGTAAATGATTAGTTATATTTATTTTCCAATCTGCCAAATATCTATTGACCATTGATAAGATTATGGAATTCCCAAACTAAGGAATAATAACATTGAAAATTCTCATAACAGTGCTTTTAAATAAAGATGCAATATAATGGTATAGAACAAAAAGAGATCAGAGAGATGGATTTTCCACAGAGAATGCGAAGTAAGCATAGACTACAAGTGGATTAATTCCTGCTCTGATCACCATGTACTTGCCATTTCTGCGGTCAAACTGGAAGACAGGATTAGTCTGCATTTCTTTCAAGGATATGTTAAGAAAATGGTCAACCTATATGCTGTGAGTTCACACTGAATTAAAACATTAAGGAGAACGCTAGAGTATATGGATTAGATATCATGAACGACTACACTCTGAGTCTCTAGGAAACCCAAGGAGACAAACACAAGTGGGTACTTTTCAAAGAAAGTGGATCAGTCTCACAGAATGATGTTAAATGATGTCACCATTCTCACACATTTAGACGTAACATTAAGATATTTCACCCTTATAACTGCTGATGTCAACATTTGGCAGCAGAGTCTACAAATCTGCTGGCTTTGAAGCCACACTACCTACAAGAGCAGTTCTCAACCTGAGATGCAACCCCTTTGGAGGTCAAATGACCCTTTCACAGGGGCCGCCTGATTTAAAACAGTAGCAAAATTATAGTTATGAAGTCACAACAAAAATAATTTTAAGGTTAGGGGGTCACCACAACATGAGGAAGTGTATTAAAGGGTCCCCGCATTAGGAAGAATGAGAAGCAATGATGTATGGGTCTCCAAAAGAGCTTACCATCCTCAAAAGCCACAGAGTACTTGAAATAGTTGGACTTTTTAGAACTACTTAGTAGGGTGGCATTGGCTAGTTGCCTTGGGGCAGCTCTGGCCGTGACCCTGGGTACAAAAGAATGTAACATTGCCCAGCCTGCACCGTGCGTACCAGAGTGCCTATGAGCTCCCTGAGGCACGCACTGTGGCAGCCTGCCCTTGAGGCCTTCCTCTTTTACTGCCCATCACTGTCCCAGGCATGACGTGCTTCTCCAGGGACTGGTCTCTCAGATGGTCTGTGCAAAGGATGTGAGGCAAGGCCTCGTCATCTTCTGTAAGGAGAACTCTGACTGTACTCACTTCAAGACAGATGTGTTTGTCCTTTCAGTCCCTGGTACTGTCAATACTCTCCCACACCATGGCTCAAGTGCATCACTTTTCTTTGGTCTTCCTTATTCAATGTCGAACGTCACTGCATAGGAGGTGATTGAAGAGACAATGCTTTGGGCCTCTACATAATACCCTTGCTTTGCAACACTCTAAAGAGGTCTTGTGCAGCAGATTGACCTAATATAATACATATCCTTAGATCTTGATTGTGGCTTCCATGATCAAAGCAAGGAAAAGGGCAATATGAAATCCTTCATAACTTCAATCTTTTCTCCATTTATCATGATATTATGTATTAGTGCAGTTTTAAGACTTTGGGTTTTTGTTTTTTTTAATGAATTGAAATCCATACTGAAGTCTGCCATCCTTGATCTTCATCAGCAGGTGCTTCAAGTTCTCCTCGCTTTCAGCAAGCAAGGTGGGGTTGTTGTCTGTCGTTGTCGACGGTATTGTTCTGTGCCATCAGTCCACTGTGACACATAGTGAGCCTGTGCACAGCGGAACAAAACACTGCATGGTTCAGCACCACCCTCCCGATGGTTCCTGCGCCTGAGCCCATTGATGAAGCCATGGTGTCAACCAATCCACTTGGCTGAACCCCTTCCTCTTTTTTGCCACCCTTCCACTTTAGTCTTGTGACTACATGTCCAAAGCATGTAAGAGGAAGTCTTGTCATCCTTGCCTCTAAGGAGCACTCTGGTCTTACTGATTTCAATACAGAGCAGTTTGTCCTTCTCCAGCACCCCAGTTCAAATGCAAATTCAATTCAAATGCACCACTTGTCTGCCAGTTTGTCATGCTGTGGGCTCTTCTGTGTTGTTGTGATGCTGGAAGCTATGTCTTTGGTGTTTCAAATGCCAGCAGGGCCACCCCAAGCACAACTAAGGAGGGACTAGACTCCCACTCTTGAGGAAGAAGCTGCTTAAAACCTTGGACAGAGCTTCAAAGCAGGCTCACATGTTGAAAGCCTGAACAAAGGAAGCAGAACACTGTCAGATAAACTGCATGTGGATGGACCCCTCAGGTGGGAGGGCCCTCAAAATGTGACTGCAGAGGAGCTGCTTTCTTGGATGGGAGTCCACTACGTGGAAGTGAATGGAGGAAAGCCGGCAAGAGCGGAGCATTTGCTGTCTTCATTTGCTCATGGCGCAGGACTCAAGGTAAAGCGAAACAGCTGCAACAGTCTTCTATGATTGGAACTTGGAATATGTGAAGCATAAATGTAAGAAAAGTGGAAGTGCTCAAAAATGAACTGGAATGCATGTACAACAATGCTCTAAGCATTAGTAAATGGAAATGGACTGGTATTGGCAATTTAAAATCAGAAGGTCATTTCATTTTCTACACCAGGAAAAACACAATCAAGAGGAATGGTGTGGTATTCATTGTCAGAAAGGATCTCACTACATCCATCATGAAGTACAATGCTGTTAATTACAGGATTATATCTATCCAGCTTCAAGGAAATCCAATCAATAAGCAATTATTCAAATGTATGGACCAACCACAAAAGCTAGTGATGAAGAAATTGAAGAATTCTACCACAAACTTCATTTGGAAATTGATCGCATGCGATCAGGATGCATTGATAATTAGTGTTGATTGGAATGCAAATGTTGGAGACTGGTGGAAGAACAGTAGTTGGTAAATGAGCTGGAGATTTCATGATAGGATTTTACAAAACTAACAACTTGTTCACAGCAGGTACTTTTTTCCACAACACAAAAGGCAAGTACTGACAGCAGACCTGGTGAGCTGTGGTTGAACCTCAAGACCATCACTCAAGAGGAAAGCAGAAAGTCTTTTTAAAAGACAGGCAAGAAACAAAGGTCAAAGTGGAGGCCAGAAGGTCGGGTGGTCCCCTCGATAGCGATAGCCTCATTTCAAGGAGAACACACTCAATAAATTTCTAAATAAAGCTGAAAGGCACTTGTTAACTGTCTGCACTTGAACCAGCCAGCTTATGCCTGCAGGGACAGGTCAGTGTGAAAATTCTAGTCTCGAGGCTCTTTCTGGGTTATCATAGAAAGGCAGCTAACGGCTCACAGCTCTTTACAGTAGAACATCCTGAAAATGTGTCTCAGGCTATTTTTAACATTTCTCTGTCATAACGTGTTGCACACACCCAGGCTAATTTAGAAGCCTTCGGAATATGAATTCTTAAGCAATTGCATACAGAAAAATGATTTAAAAGGAAAGGATTTCATGGTGGCTCTTTTGAATATCCGAAGATAGGCATTTACAGTTATGACAAATAGATCATTAGAATCACCAGGCTCAACGATGTGAGAAATGTTGTGAGCCTTTGAGGGTGGCCATGAAGTTCCTGTGTGTGCTCCCTCCCTATGAATCACCACTGATAGCACCCAACAACCTGCACTGGCCACAGGGCTGAGCAGATAGCTACGATACAAATTAATTTTAATCACTTTTGGTCCATGGCAGAAGACTGGAAGCATATAGCCAACAATGAATCTTACTTTGCAATAAACAATTTTATCACTTTTGGGATTTCATTAATATATAATGCTAATTCTTTTTCACACACATTCTGTTGTCTTAACAGAAGATAGCTAAGAGCATAATCATATAGGAATATTTCTCCCAAATGAGTACAATACAAGTAGCTAGAGAATTATCTTTCACTTCCTGCCTACTGGGTAAAAAAAACACATTTGAATTAGTGCTCTATTATTATTAATACTACTCATGATTCTAGAAGAAAACACAACTAAGAAAGAATAATGTTTAGGCTTTGGCCATCTAGGAAAGGGCAGGGATTGAAGAGAGAACTCCAGAATTAAATGTTTTCCATAAAATTTGCATTTGCAAAGCACTAAGAAGTGTCAGAAGGATGCAGTAATCCCAGAGTTGTCTTTGGACAATCCTACTTAACTGCGGTGAAGTGTCTGCTGCAATGATTGCAAACTGAGGAAACTGGGAAAGATTTCGACCTGGCAGTGTTTTGTACAAAATGTGTCTAAGCCATCTATTCTCAATTTCATTCCTGAAAGGGCAGCATTTCTACAAAGTTAAGCAGTCACCTATCAACCTAAAACCAGTGGCTGTTCCTCTGATCTGGCTCAGAGTTTTGTGTTTTCAAGCACATCCTCTGACTTTTCACTTTTGCAATACGTAAAGAGATGATCACCACATGTTTCATCTGGCAAACTTTAAACCAAAGACTGGAGACCCATCAGAAAACAAAGAAGACCCTTTAATAAAATACATGTTGGTAAAAACCCAATAAGGAGATTTAAAGCAGATTCAGTGAGATTATTATAATCCAGTTTGCAAAAATATTAAGGCTATATTTGCAATGCTGTTACAATTCCTGAAACCAGGATTTAGATAAAAAATAAAATAAAACTGAAAGGCAGATTTTGAATGTTCTCAAAATGTGCTTCTTTATGAGCCATTTTATTGTCAGTGTCTAATTCACTGAATTTCCAGTTTCTCTAATATGACACAAATTTATAAGCGATGAAACAAGACAATAAAACTATAGTTATTAATTTTTAAATTATACATTCATCAAACATGTATTAAACACTACTGATGACTGCTAGCTAATATTTAGGGCACTACTAAGAGTGGCAGGAATAATCTCTAGACACATGTCCTTGTGTGTTATTACTGAAACAACTACTCTCAAAACCAAACTCAATGTCACAGAGCCATTTTTAATTTATAATGACCTTATACAATGGGGTAGAATTGCCTCCTTGGGTTTCCCAGGCTGTTGCCCTCGTCTTTCTCCAGAAGAGCAGCTAGGAGTTTCAAACTGATAGCTTTGTGGTTAGCAGCCAAACATGTAGCCACTATACCAGAGGGCTCTCTTCATCTTTAATTAAGTTTGCAGATTAAAGATTAATCATGGCCTAACAAAAGTTGAGAAAGCACGTTGTGCTGAAAAAAAAATCATAGCATTGTGAATGAGGGGGAGTGCAGAGTGGGGACCCAGGGCCCATCTGGGGGAGATTGGATTTCTCCTAGCAGAAGGGCTGTGGGGACGTGACTAGCCAGTCAGAGTGTAGTATAGCAAAGGTGAAACATACAATTTTCCTTTAATTCTTAAATGCTTCCCCTCCCCCCACTATCATGATCCCAATTTTACCTTACCTGGATCGGAGAATGTATACTGTCACAGATAGGAACTGAAAATACAGGGAATCCAGGACAGATGACCCCCTTAGGATCAGTGGTAAGAGTGGCAATATTGGCAGGATAAAGGGAAGATGAGGGAGAAGTGGGGAAGAGATGACAAGGTCTACCTATAACCTCCTCCCTAGAGGACGGACAGCGGAGAACTAGGTGAGGGAGATGTGGGATGGTGTAAGATAAGATAAACTATTAATTATTTATAAATTATCAAGGGTTCAGGGGGAGGGGAAGCAGGGAGGACAGGGAAAAATGAGGAGCTGATACCAAGGGCTCAACTAGAAAGCAGATGTTTTGAGAATGATGATGGCAACATATGTACGAATGTGTTGGACACAAATGATGTATGTACGGATTGTGAAAAGAGTTGTATGAGCCCCTAATAAAATGATTTTAAAAAATTAAAAACAGCTATCCCTTGGAAAACTAATGTATGTAATGAGAGTTTCTAACATCCAATAAAAGTATCACTGTTACTCTCTAAAAGTGTTATAATATTAAAAGTTGCTATAAATTATGTATTCTGCATAATCGAAATATGTATCTAGGCAGTGACTAAATGCTGGCAGCCCATGGGTTATGAAGGAGACCATCTCTTAATGGTGTCTTTAAAATTCCCAGGTCAGTCGGAGCAGGCGCACCGGTCCGTATTTAGCTGTCCAAGGGAAAGCTATAAGCTTCCTTCATGATTAAAGAGCTGCCAGTGCAACAAGTGAAGGCGATGAGATAAAGCATTTCAGTGCAATTGGGGCTGGTTTACTCGTTTCAAAATGAGGGCATTTACGTAGTTAAAGGGCAAGGAGTTGTTTTACAGGCTGGATGATCATAATCGAGGGTCTTCCTGTATATCAATAAACTAACTGCTCATGGTGAAGATGATGATGGCAACAACAGTGAGGATTACAATGAAGACAATTAGGGAGATTTACCTCGGGATCTTCCAGCGTCTCAACATACATGACACCCAAAGCAATATACATGAAGAAAGCAGGAGGTGAGTAAGAAGCCAGGAAAGAAAAGCTGCTGACAGTTATGGCTGGGTAGTTCACATACCAGCAGCATCATTCAAGGTGAACAGTTTTCAGTGGAGCTTCCAGACTAAGACCAACTAAGAACAAAGTGAAGGCTATTCACTTCAGAGTTATTAGGAACGTAAAATGTCATGAACAGTCATGGAACACTGGCAACTATGCGGAAAAACGATGAACAGCAAGAGATCATGGTGAGCTATAGTGCAGGAAGGTAAGCCCCTCAAGTCAGAAGGCAATCCGTACACAGCTGATGGAGAGCTGCCACCTCAACTTAGAGCTGCACATGAGGAGGGGGAGGTAAACACGAGTGAGGACTACGGGGCACGTCGCTGTGCTCTTGGGAAAGCCGCACGCGGACCAATGGCCATCATCTGAACAGAACGAGAGAAGACGGAATCATTTAGAATCAGGGCAGGTGAGCACAAGGGCTGTAATCTTTCAGCATCCTTGTTGAATCTGCGTGCTGGGAGATAACAGGAGAAAGTGGATTGCATACAGAGGAATGAAGTATTTGGATTGGAGGAAAGCTTGCTAGCAACCTATGATCGGCGGTTGACACAACCTTGCTTGCTGCAAGTGAGGAGGATGGGAGCACTTGCTGATGAAGATTAAGGACTGCAGTCTTTTGTGTGGATGACAAATTAATGTAAAGAAAAAACAAACCATCACAATTGGACCAATAGACATTATCCTGATAAATGTAGAGATGGTGATTTTGTTAAGAATTTCATCTTGCTTGGATCCACAGCAATTTTTATGGAAGCAGCAGTCAAAACAAGTAAAACATTGTACTGCACTGGGCGAATCTCCTGTCCCTAGTCCCCTTAAAATGGTGGACATGCAAGGCCATCGCGTTCAGGGCTAAGGTGTTCCTAACTGAAGCTGTGGCAATTTCAACAGATTCTTATGCAGGTGAGAGTTATCTACCCAGTAATAAATAATACAGAAGAATAGATACATTTGAATACAGTGCTGGTGAGGACTATTGAAAAGTGCGATGGACTGCCAAGAGAACCAACACATCAATCTTAAAAGTATGCCCTCTAGATGCAAGCATGATCAGACTTCATTGTACATACTTTGAACACGTGATCAGGATAAACCAATTTGTGGAGAAGGACATCTATTTGGTGAAGTCTGAGGGCACTGACAAAGATGAGAAGCCCGATGGAGTGACAAAGTGGCAGCAACAAAGGGTCCCAACCTAACAAGCACTGTGAGTCTGGTGCACAGTGTCGCTGTGAGCAGGAAGCAATTCGATTGTACCGAGCAACAACTAAAAGCGATCTCTGGATGACTTTAGACTATGAACAAATTTTCCAAATAATTTTCATGTATTTTAAAATATGTTATTAAATACCATAGGTCAATGAAGCATTAATATACACATATTTTTGAAAACTGTGCTCAGAGCATGTGAATAAGTTTAAATAGCCAGCCCTTTTGTTATTACTGATTCCTATTTCATTTTCTTCTAATTTTCAGTTTTTATCAAACACTAAGCTCAAAAATATTTTTTAACAAATCACTTTATTGGATGCTCATACAACTCTTATCCGAATCCATCCATCCATCCATCCATCCATTGTGTCAAGCACATTTGTACATGTGTTGCTATCATCATTCTCAAAACATTTTCTTTCTACTTGAGCCCTTGGTATCAGCTTCTTGTTTTTTTCGCCTCCCTCCCCCCACTCTCCCTTCCATACCCTTCATAATATATATTTTTTCATGTCTTACACTGTCCCATGTCTCCCTTCACTCACTTTTTCAGTTGTCCATGCCCTAGGGAGGGGGTTATATTTAGATCAGCTATCTAGACACCACTTCCATTTCTAAGAAATTTTAAATCTCCACTTTACACAAGGGATAGCATGAATCACTCTCCTGCCACAAGCCATCTACTTTATAAATGTGTTTGCTCCCACTTACCTGTGTTTAATCTTTTAATGGATCCCCATGGTAAACTTTTATTCTCTTAATATGCTATCTTCCTTAAACTTTGCAGACCAAACTATATATTATGTATTTTAAAAGAATGTCGCATTAAGAGTGCCATAAGTTATCACTGTCTGTGCAGAAATAAGTGACATTTACTCAATGATTTTGTAATACTTATCCAAAGCATTTCTATATTGAATATTCTACTTAGCTACTGAATATCTTCCCTAGTAGACTGTGAGTTGAGCGTCTTGAGAAGAGTGAATCTGTCTTACTCGTTGGCATACCTTCCCAATCTAAAATATTGCCTCCAAAAATAAAAGAAACTAAACCAAATAAAACAATGATCAAAATATTTAGGTATTTTATCACTGATTTCAAAGATCGAGACATAATATAATCTGATTTGGAAGTAACTGAGTAATTGTTTACCTATACACAAGCAAGCACAACTGGGCTGTGATAAGTGTGTAAAGAGAACAATTCCCTCTGTAACATATCGAAATAAGAACGTTACTCTCCATACAGTATTTCATACATCCCATGCATATTCAGTCAAAGTCAAAATAGAGTTTTAATGTAATATGCCAAACTGATTACAAAATTGCTAATAAGAGAAAAACTGTCAGGTTTCAAAGAAGAGCAACAGGAAATGCTTACCAATGATGCCATCCTATACAGTAATGTAAAGAGAACCACACAGTATGGGAGCCAAACAACAACAAAAACAAAGCCCAAAAGAATACCAACAGACCAATGACAATCCCCTGTAAATAGTAAGATATTATATAAAATTACCAAATAAAAGTGCTTAAAATTAATTAAAATAACTGGTTATGAGTGTGTTAATGCTAAAGGAAATTAGATCTACATTTTATCCCGTATAATAAAAGAGAAGAAAGAGTTGACGAATTGTATTGTAAACTAAAGTAACAACTGAAGTACAAAGATATTCTAAATTCTTAGGGGAGCCTTCTATGGACAGTAGACCTAGAGAGCCACAAAAGGAATAGTTTGACAATTTTGAACATTCTTTGAATGTAAACTACCCAACAAAGTTAAAATAAAGAAATCAACATAGTACTGTGAAAACATCCAATAAAATGTAGCCTAGAAAAAGGATTAACATCCCAGATACCCACAACAATGAAAATAAAGTAGGATAAAAGAAAAAACCCTTTGTTGATTTTCTATTATGCTTTAATCCTTCATTAATCAGAAAACACTTCACAGAATAAAAATCAAAATTCACAAATACATTTGGAAGGATGCATAATCACATTTGCTAAACGTTAAAAACTTAAAAGTATTTATACTACCTATTGTATTCGCTTTGAGTTGTGAGGGAATTGGAATTTTTAGGTGCGTGGTTGATGAACCTTTACACTGGTAGAATCTCTTGGAATGTATCAAAGTGTTTATACATTTTGTATCAAATATTCCACTTACAATAACAAATTAATAAGTCATTTTTATAATAAAAGATTGTTCAAAATATTCACTGCAGTCATGATTATAGTACTGAAAAATTAGAATCAAACTCTCCAGACATATTTTTACAAATGAGAGTAGAGAACGAATGCTTTCATATGTAAATATTAAACCCTGTGAAAATACAAAGAATGAATGAGCATATAGTATTAGTACTTTCACATCTGAGGAGGGTTAAATGAGTATGGAGCAAGAGCAAAAGAAGGTTTTCATACTATATTTATGTTTTGTTTTAGTCTTGACAATTAGAAAGCGTTCAGTGGTTACTTATATATTTTAATATAGCCATAAATAAGAATACCTAGAGCAGTTTACTGAAAAGAGTTGCATAGAAGTCGATCCTTTCAACAATCAATGACTGATTAATTCAACAACACACACAAATACAACATTGCACTATGGATTGGAGTAGCAAGCAGTAGTATAAGGATGAGATAATGCACTATCCTCAGGATAAGGCTACACTCATCTAACTCACTCTAACCCACTGCAACCCAGTCAATGCAGACCCACAGCGAGTCTATAGGGCAGCGTAGAACGGTCCCTTTGAGTTTCAAAGACTGTAACTTTTTTTTAATTACTTTTATTGGGGGCTCTTACATCTCTGATCACAATCCATACAATCATCTATTGTGTCGAGCCCATTTGCACAGATGCTGCCATCCTCATTTTCAAAGCATTTTCTTTCTACTTGAGCCCTTCATATCAGCTCCTCATTTTTCTCCCTCCCCCCCTACCCACCACCCTCCTGAACGCTTGATGAGTTATATATTATTATTTTCATATCTTAAATCTTCCTCTGTTGCCCCTCACCCAGTTTTCTGTTGTTTGTCCCCATGGGAGGGGGTTTATGTTGATCCTTGTGATCGATTTCTCCTTTCTCTCCTCACCTTCCCCTTATCCTCCTGGTATCTCCATTCTCATTGTTGGCCCAGAGGGGTTTATGGATTCCCTGTGTTGCAGGCTCTTATATGTAGCACTGTGCATGTTTTGGTCTAATCCGATTTGTAAGGTAGAATTGAGGTCATGATAGTGTGGGGGAAGGAAGCATTAAAGAATTAGAGGAAAGTTGTGTGTTTCAATGGTGCTCTACTGCACTGGCTCATCTCTTCCTTGTGACCCTTCTGTGAGGGGATGTCCAATTGTCTACCTACGGGCTTTGGGTCTCTACTTCTCCCCCCAACCCCCCACTCCCATTCACATTGAGTATAATTTTGTTCTGGGTCTTAGATGCCTAATACCTGATCCTTTTGACACATCATGATCGCACAGGCTGGTGTGTTTCTTCCATGTGGGCTTTGTGGCTTCTCAACTATATGACCACTTGTTTATCTTCAAGCTTTTAAGACCCCAGATGGTATATCATTTGATACCCGGGCACCATCAGCTTTCTTCACCACATTTGCTTATGCACTCATTTTGTCTTCAGTGATTTTGTTGGGAAGGTGAGCATCACAGAATGCCAGATTATTAGAAAAAAAATGTTCCTGTATTGAGGGAGTACTTGAGTCGAGGCCTGATGTCCATCTACAACCTTAATTCTTAACATATAGATATATGTACATAGATCTATTCCCCTCTCATTATATATTTACATATGTACATGCCTGTATTTAGACATCTATAAATGTTCTTTGCGCCTCCTGGTTCTTTCCTCTATTTCCTTTTACGTTCCTCTTGTCCCACCATCATGTTCATGTTAGGCCTTCATTTGGGTTTAGTAATCCTTGCTGCTACATTGCCCTTGGTTAGGGCCCACTAGGCATCTGAAGTCTTTCTCTCCATTGATTTTAGTTCACTTCTTGTTCTCTTATCCCTGGGTTGGTATCTCATCCCCTTCCTTTCTCCCACCTCCCTTTCTCCAGTATCCCTCCAGAATCATCAGTCCATTCTTATCTTCTCCGAATTGTTTATCCCACCTATCTTATTTAGATAGAAGACATGCAGAGACATTAATAAGCACAAAAACCAGGCAAAGCCAAAAGAGACAACAAAGGAAGTCAAAATCAACAAAACAATAAAATAACCAAAACCAAAAAGAAAGCCACTGATAAAAGTGGAAAAGCCTCTAAATAGTTCAAGGTCTCTTTGCTAGCCTTTAAGAGTGCTTTCTAGTCAAGTCTGATGGGGTCTCACATTCTGTCTCCAAAGTCTATTTTTTGTATTCACTGGAGATTTCACCACTTTGTTCCCCTTGCTACTCTGTTGCATGCCTTCGGTGTTTCCCTCCAGGGTGATGGGGTCAGACTGGCACATGCACTGTGTCTGCAGTGTTGTCCCCCTTAGCGCTATGGCTCAGTGAGGGACGTTGTGCCTCATAGTGGGGCCAGCCCTATGGTCCTCTCTGTGCATTGTCTGATCTGTGCAGAAATATCGTCCTTGGGGCTTGCTGGGCCAGGATGAGTTCCCCTCCCTCTCCATCCCTTTTCCTTTCTCCTGTGTGCTCTAATCAGATGTGCCCCTCTCCCCAGGCTGTAGGAGAGAGACCAGTCTTCAACCCCATGTGCCAAGATGTGACTACAACATACCGGCATGTACCAGGGAACCGATAGACAGGTGTGCGGGGCCAGCCCCAAACCCAACTATGTGGACACCCCCACCCCTTCGCTAGAAGAATGCACTTCAGAGGACAGCACTGAGACTGTAACTCTTGACAGGAATTGAAAGCCTCATCTTTCAATCCTGTGTAGAAGTTGGTGATTTCAAACTGCTGACCTTTCAGATTTCAGACCAACAGGTAAGCACTATGTCATCAGTGCTCCTCTACCAAGCATGTTGCCAGTTCACACGAAGTATATAGAACAATACAGAATTACCCCCTAGGATTTCCAATTGGCAAATCTGTCTCTCTCTCTCTCTCTCTCTCACACACACACACACACACACACACACACACACACACACACACAAACACACACTGGACTTGCTAAAAAAAAATACCTATTCTTGCTGGGGAGGGTAGACAAGGCTTTTTTTTTAAGTAGAACCATTTTTTAAATGAATACTTATATCTTCAATTGACTAAGCAAACGGGGATTTAAGAATTTTCAAATACTGGGCAAAATTCCTATGATTTGGGGTCAGAACAACTGCTGCTCAATTGTTTGAGGTTATCCCCCATCCCTAACTTAAGAGCTGCCCAATTTTTGCTGAGCTGAGTGACTTTTAACCTTGATTTCTCAGCTATACAATTTTGATAGTGACCAGTTCATGAAGTGCTTTTACTGAGAAGTATGAATGAGATCCTTCGAGAATTTCATGAATATTTGCTATCTTCTACTCAGTCTCTTTGAACATGCTTAATGGAGCAGGATGTAGTCAGACTCCAAAGGTTGACAATAGATTAAATAACATAATTAGAGAATTTACTAGCATATACTAAAATATGTATGTCCTGCAAGTCCAAGTAAATGCAAAACATTTCCCCAATTAAATCTGAGTTTGGATTTCTTGTGGTTAGTGCCTCAGAGTTAATTCCAACTCGTAGTGACAAGCACAACAGAAAGAAACACTGCGCACTCTTACAACCTTTCCTGTGTGGGATCATTGCAACCATTTTGGCAATGAAACCCCACACCAAACTCACTGCCATTGAGTTGATGGCGACTCAGAGCAACCCTATAGGACAAGATGGAACCGTGCCTGGAGGTTTCTGAGACTCGAACACAGTGGTGCTCCACCTTCCTAATGCTGTGATCCTGTCACACAGTTCCTCATGGGGGAGTGACCCCCCAACCACAGAATTCTTTTCTTTTCTTTAAAAAAAAAAAAACCAACATTTTATTAGGGGCTCATACAACTCTTTTTAAAATTTTCCTCAGTTTTATTTATTGATCTTTCTTTTTTTCTTTTTTTACATTTTATTAGGGACTCATACAACTCTTATCACAATCCATACGTATACATACATCAATTGTATAAAGCACATTCATACATTCCCTGCCCCAATCATTCTCAAAGCATTTGCTCTCCACTTAAGCCCTTTGCATCAGGTCCCCTCATAGAATTATTTTCATTGCCACTTCATCACTGTCATTTTGCTACTGTTTTGAATCAGGAGACCTCTGTGAAAGGGCCGTTCCACCCCCACAGGAGTTGCGACCCACAGGTTGAGAACCACTGCTTTAATTCTTCTTGGGAGTATTAAGTCCCAGCTTTCACTCCAGGAGCAGATGGTGATTTCTGGCTGCTGGCTTTACCATTAGCAGGCTGATGAGTGATTACTATGCCACCAGGGCTCCTCGGAGGAGACATTTTGTTCCTGCCAAAGCACTAGCTACTTTGGATTGAAGGTCAGTAATTCTCCCAGATAATCTCAGCGGTGGGCAACTGTGAAATGTTCTAGCAGCTCCTCTGATGCCAGACAGGAACTTGGGTTCATTTTCACAGTTGGAGTTCCCACCTGTAGAAGAGTAAGTACCCAAGTGGTGCAAATAGGAAGCGTTCAGCTACTAACCCAAAGGTTGGTGGATCAAATTTATCCGGAACTTTCTGAGAAGAAGGCCTGGCTATCTGCTTTCCAATGGTACCAGCCTTGAAATATTGATGGAGTAATTTCACTCTGCACATGAGTACCTTTTTCTTTTTCACTCACTCTCAACTGTGGACTAGCCCCTCCTGATGACACGTTCAAAGTACTTGACGTAAGTCTCACCAGCCTTACCTTGAAGAAGCATTTGGTCTGTACTGTTTCAAAGACAGTCTGGTCACTTTTTCTGGCAACCCAGGTAAATACAATATTCTTTGTCAATACCATATTCAAATGACTCATTATTCTCCAGTCTGTGTCCATCTTTCTCATGCACATGAAGAGATTGAAAATATCATGACTTTGATAAGGCACACTTTAATCCTGCAAGTGACATCTTTGCTCTTTAACATATTAAATAATCCTTTTACAGATTTAATTGATGTCTCGATTGCTTCTTTGCATGAGTGTAATTGTGGTATCAAATAAAACAAAATGCTTCACAATTTCAATTCTCCCCACCACCGCCTTCCATTTATCATGATGTCCCTATTAGTTCAGTTGTATTTATTTTTCATTAGGCAGAATTGTGATGATTTATTTTTTCCTTAGGGAGAAGTACAATCCATGCTGAATGCTGTAGCCTTTTATCTTAATCAGTAAATGCTTCAGGTCCTCTTGACTGCTGGCAAGCAAGGTGTGCCATCTGCATATGGAAAGTTGTTTATGAGCCTTTTTACAATCATGATGGTGCGTTCTTCTTGCAGTCTGGCTTCTGGGATCATTTTTCTCAGCATCCCCTTGATTGCCCAGTGACTGCTTCTGGGTCTTTCTATAGGCTCTGCATGAGAGCTATTAAGTATTCTTCGTAGAGTAATCCATAGGTTGTTTTGGGATACACAATCAAATGCCTGTGCATTGTCAACAAAACGCATCCATCTGATATCTACAATCATATAGTTCATCTCACATCCTCTTCTCAATCCAGCTTGAATTTCTGTCTTTTCTCTATGTATTGTTATAACTATTTTAAACTTATTATCAGCAAAAATTTACTTTCATGTGATATTATGATTTTGTTTTAATAATTTACACAACATATTAGGCCACTTTTCTTTGGAATGAGCAAATACATGAATTTCTTCCAGTTGGTTGATGGGGTAGCTGTTTCCTATAATACTTGACATGGATGAGGGAGTGTTTCCAGCTTATGGCTAGTATTTGAAATATCTCAATTGCTATTCTGTCCGTTCCTGAATCTTTTTTTTTCTTCAATATTTTCAGTGAAGCTTGGGCTTCTTCCTGTTATACTATAGGTTCTTGATTAAGATGCTACCTCTAAAATGGTTGAATGTGACCAAATTTTTGGGTACAGTAACTATGATTCTTTCATTCTTATTTTAATACTTCCTGCATTATTAAGCATATTTTCCATAGAATCCTTTGGTATTTTCGCTCAAGGCTTGAGTTTTTTCCTTATTTATTTCATTTTGAAAAATGCTGCATGTTGTTCTGTGTAGGATTTCTAACTGAATGTTCATGCATATTCATCATAATGCTTCACTTGTCTTCTTGAGCGAGCCTATAAAACTTTCAAGTCAGCTTTTACTTTGTCTTTAATTTTTCCATTTGCTTTAGTTGCTCTATGATCAATAAATAGCAAGGTTCAGAGTCCCTTCTGACATCTACTTTGATGTCTTCTATCTTTCCTGTCTTTTTAATGACCTTTTGCTCCCTTCATCTATGATGCTCATGATGTCATCCAAAATCATCTAGTCTTTTATCATTAATGATCAGGCAATGCTGCAAGGCTATTATTGAGATATTCTCTAAATTCAGGTGGGATATACTCACCTGAATACTCTTATATTTTTATCCTACTAGACTTTTTCTCATCTTTTTCAGTTTCAATTTGAACTTGCACAATAGCAATTGATGGTCTGTTCCATAGTTTGCCTTGTTCTAATTCTGGATAAGGATACGGAGCTTCCCTATCTGCCTTTCCACACATTGAGGAGATTTGATTCTTGGGTGTTACATCCATGTGGCTTTGTTTACAACTACATATGTTAAAATGAAGGTATCTCATGATCATTTTAAAAATTCATAATTATTGCTCTAATAACATTTGCATATTCCCTGGTGAATTTTAATAAATGAGAATAAAATGGTTTGTTTCAAGTGTTTAAGACTTCCAAAATTAAAATGGAAAGCAATGTTCTGACTCAGTCAACAAGGAATATAAATTAGGGGATATATTTCTAATAATATTCTAACAGACAGACAAAGGTTATAAATATTTTAAATATTACATTTAAAATTAACATGTTAATGTGAATGAGTGAAAAATATTCACATATTTTCCATTTTCTTTTGCTCTCTGTCTTTAAAATATCACTACTTGTTTTCTCATAAGCATTCTAAAACTTTCAGAATACGAGAAGGTACCCACTAAAGGGAAAAAATAAATGGAATTTATTTTTCAAAACTATAAATTTAAAATTTTTAAATAAAACAACCTTTATCACCTTCAAAGTATTCTCCATTACCCTTAACACATTTGTCATATTTGTGATTCTATTCTTGGAAACATTAAAAGTCATCTGTTCGGATGGCTGACAGTACCTCCCTCATTATTTTCTTCACCTTCTGTGTCATCAAATTGCTGTCCTTTCATGTCCCTCTGGATTCACGGACATAAAAAGAAGGTGCACAGAGTGAGGTCAGGTGAGTTAAGATGCATGGGGCCAGAGGGGCATGCTGTTTTTTCACCCCAAATTGGCACACTGAGATGGCTACCTGAGCAGGTGCATTGTTGTGGTGGCAGAACCAGAGTCCCATCTGCCACAAATAAGGTCTTTTTTGTGGCACAGTTACTCTATCATTTCAGAACCTCTAAATAGAAAGCTTGATTAATAATCTGACCTGGTGGAAGGAACTCCAAGTGGATTATGAGTCAACATTTTTGTCTTTTTGAGATGTCGACGGATGTCTAGAATGAGTTTTATCATCAATCGGCATTTTACCTTTCTTGAAATAAGAAAAGCATTCATACACTTGAGTTTCTGAAGCATATTTTCCAGGCAGGAAATAAAATTTCACAACTGCATCCTGGTCTCTTAAATTGGCCAAAAGAAAAACTGATTTCCAGTGATATTACTTCTACAAAAAAAAAAAAAAATTCACTGAGACCAGAAAGAACTTTCCCAGGTGACGCCACTGGGTGCGCTAAGAGCAAGTTACTCACCTACCAAGAAAAATGCATAGTGTGAAAGTTATGCCCAGTGGGGCTTTTTTCTCCATTTGGGGGGCGGGGGTTCCCCCTCTTTATAGAAATGTCTTTTTAAAGTCCTTCAGTTTTCTAAAGTAAACTTCCCTTTTATTAAAATAAATGGCATTGCTGTTGAAGTGTAGACTCTTGTCCTTTTTAACAGTATGGGTTCGACCGTCCTACAAGTTGGATGTACACACGTGCCCTGTTAATTGCTAGCAGCGTTACGTGGTCAGGTTCAACGACTTCTCTGATCCTCAGCTTCCTTATTTATAAAACAGTAACAGGATCATTCGACATATAAAAAACAAACTTTTGAAAGGCAAGGAAGTTACTTTGAGGACTAAGGTGCCATGGTCTTTTCAATTACCTCACACGCATGTGACCATGATAAGTTGGACACTGAATAAGGAAGACTGAAGAAGAGTCAACACATTTGAATCATGGTGCTGGCAAGAAAATATTGAGAATACAATGCATGTGAAGTGAATAAACCAATCTGTCTCAGAAGATGGGCAGCCATAATGCTGCTTGAACTTCATCTCATTTACTATGGGCATGATGGAGACCCGCCCCTAGAAAGGAATAGCACACTTGGTAAAGCAGAGGAGCAGAGACAAAGACGTCTTGACGCTGTGGTGCAACAATAGGATTGGACATAAGAACAGAGGGGGAGCGCGGCACGGGACTGGCATGTTGTGTCCTGTTTTACATGGGGTAACTGTACGTCAGAACAGACATAAGGGCACCGACAGCAGCAACAACCAATCCTACATATTTCATAAGGCTTTATCAATTATTCATTAAATGAATAACTGTACACAGATTTGTGTCTGGTGCCTTTTAAGTTTCAGGTAATTGTTAGTTCATGATATAAGTTTTCTTCTAGCTACTTTAACTTTCTGTGGTAATCTATTGCACTACTTGCTTGTCTTGATTTTCTCTGGGTGAAATATTGGAGTAAGTGTATGCTCATTGACTTTCTGGATTTTTTGGAACTTCTATGTCGACTTAATCTTTCCACTGTATCTAAAACATACTTTAAAGTCTTTACATCATACTTTCAAGCAAAAAATACCTCTTAATCATTATTTTCACACATCGGTATCTAAGGAGATCCTCTCAATCTCTATTATTTCTAAATGTTTGCCCAATAAGTTGATGTTGTAATATGGAATAATTCTTAATTACCTGGTTGTAAGCAAAAAATGCTTCTAATTAAACAACTGTTTTGAATAAATACAACTGTATTAGACATTTTATTGCTGCTAAATGATCCTTAGTCTTAGCATTCTGTGAGCAGCTATTTTTGAACCTGAAGTTCCACCCAAAATGAGGCACTGACATCAAGTAACAGAAAATATTGATACTGGTTCTTGGCTTCTTTAACAAGGAAACAGCAAAGGCCAGATATAAATTTCTTTTAAAAGAACCACTGAAAGTCCTTTACCTTTTTTTAAATGAGGTTTTCCTTATATATATTATTATTTATTTAATGAGTGCTGTTTTCTGAAACCTGATTCCAAGCTTTGATTTTGCCTCTATCAAAGTAATTATCTGGGATCGATATTTAGACTCATTGGTTTTGATTAAATACAAAGCTCTAGGGAACTATATGCTTTTTAACATGCAGAAGAAAGTTGCTATGTGATGGGATGTGCACACTGTGAAAGCAGTTTAATGTCCCATTATGAGACAGTGCCTAATGCACGAGACATCTCTAGGTGGTTTTCACAGTATCATAGGAGAATTAACATAACGAATAATGACAAACACTTAAGTTAAGAGAACCACTGTGTCCTAATCTGTAGCTTGTAAAATCAAATTAGTAAATTAAAATTTGCATGTGAAGCAGTACAAACAATTCAGAACTGAGCTGTTTTACTAGTTCGTCTCCAAACTGAATAAATCACTTGGGTTTATTTTCAAATTATTTAATTTAAATAATTTTATTTAATTATGCAAAGAATAATTTATTTTAATAGTATAACAAATTATGAAAAATATCAATGAAAATGCTACTATAAGATTGTTATGACTCTTTTCTTGAGATGTTTAATCTGCATTTTTAATCAAAATTTGGAACTACCTGTTTCTGAAAGCAATAGCTTTTCATAATGCACCACATTTTAAAAAGATATACTAATCTATGTAAGAGAAAAAAACTGCTAACACTGAAAAGTGTAGTCTATCAAACATTAAATATGGTGCAATGGCCATTTTGTAGAGTTAATTAGTGAAATGGTGAAGCAATTATTAATCTCCAGAGTGGTCAATCGAATTTTCAGTAGAAATTGATCAAGCTTCTTCTGACTCAGAAACACCCTATGGCTAACTATTGATCAAGATTATATGATTATAATTCATATCCCACCCCCAGAGCACATGAAACAAATTATTTCAAAAGATTACTCAAAACATACACGCGATTGAGTTTAATAGAGAAAGTCTCACTAGTGTGAGTCTTGATTGGGTAGTTGCATAGGAAAACACACCTACCTGGCTAGGCTGAAGGCATCGTCGATCAAACCTGCTCGGTTACTGACTGAGAGAACCTATGAGGCCAACCAGAAAAATATTGTCCTGGTTAGAAATTTAGAATTAAAATCCAGGGTTCACATCTGAAAACGGATCTTAAAGAGAAAATCCAGAATTTACCTCATGGTTCCTTATTAACTGTTCGATTAATAATCTCCAATTCCTTAGGTCATAGTTGACCCTAAAGTATCTGGTTTGATTGATGTTCCCCAACAACCAGCTTCCTTTGCCCAGAGAAGTGATCCTGTGGTGCTCTACAAACAGCATGTTTTTCAGGATGAAATAGATTTAGATGTTAATGATATATAAAGTATATTTTCTTAATACCAAGTGTAAAGTTACTAATAATTATTATTGCTCAAATAAAAGCTAATCTTTCACGTAATCATTTGCATCTAGGATATACTAGTAAATGTTTAGTAGGTTATAACTAGCCTCTATTCCTGATAAAATCCCTATCCCCTACACATAATTGTTTTTTCAACATACATGTGACCTAACATGTACTTGTGTCTGTGTGACATAGACTATATATGCATATAGTATGATTAGAATGAAGGGAAAAGTTTTGAGAACTACATTCTCTTAACGCGTTCAGTAAGAAAGTTATTAAAACAATCGAGCTCATTTATTTCAGAGTCATGGGTGTTCCTTGCCTCTTCCTTGTGCTTTCTTGGAAATACTATAAATAACAGATGATGCAGCATCATCAATAACGCCGGAAAAAGAAACTGCATTTACTTAAGACTCTAATATTTCTACACATAATTAAAAACAAAGATAATAAATTCTGCTTATTGGAATCACCTTGGAAAATAGTAACTTGATTATATTAGCCAGGTAATTCAATTAAAGAAAGCGAGCTGGTAAAAACAATCTTATAACTTCTTACACATTTAACTCCTTCAAATATGGTACATATGGAGAATGCTATTCATTTTCAATTGTTTCCTTATTTATTTACAAACCATAGGTCACAATTCCAATGATTTTGTACTTCATTGTGGATGCTTTCAGACCTTGTGTGTCCTAGAACCTGCATACTCTTTAAATAAAATATTTTTAATCTTTGTGCATAAATGTAAGGAAATATATGTAAGTGTACACGTATACATGTATAAAACCACTGCCATGGAGTCAGTTCTAACTCACAGTGACCCTATCGGGAAGAACGGAACTGCTGCTCCTGGTTATGAGGTCAGCTAGCCTCATCTTTCTCTGAAGGAACAGCTGGCTAGTTTGAACCAGCTTGCAGTCCAAATGCTTAGCTTGCTATGCCACCGTTTACTATAGCATGTGTTCATGTTCTCTATCTACAAAGCCTCCAGGATTCAGCAGAGCTTATGCTAAAACAGTGTCTCATGCCCAAGGGAAAAATAAATCATTTCCATGATAGCTCACACCAGAAAATGTATCACAGAGACCATGTGCAGCCCATTGGAGTCAGCTTCAGTCCATTGTCAATGTTTTTACATCTCAGACTCCAAATCAGGTTTTCCTATTATTTCCCCAAGGACGCATTCAAACATATAGTTTTTGAATGGAATCTCTTTACATAGAGTCCATCAGAAAATAATTCTACTACCACAAAAGGTATCGTGGACAAAAGTGGTCATTAATTGCTCAAAACTGGAATGAAGTGGAAGATTTAGTCCAAACATGCCAGCAAGATGAAGAGGCACCTATTACAGTCCACTAAAATATAATCCCAAACTATTGAAAAAAATCTAATATTTAATGTTTCAAAGCACTGTACTTTGGCCACATTTATATGTAGTACCCGTGCAAACGAGGCTCAGACAGTTGTAATTCAATTGTCCAACACAGCTGAAAATAGTCCATCTCAGGTCTTCCACCATCTAGGCTTCTTTCTAGTCTGGTCTATGCTCCTGACACAACGTGGTATAGTGCTTTTACTATCATAAAATACACATTTTCACATTCCTTCTCTCTTTTTAATTTGAAAGGAGAAATATGACAGTTAAAATAAACTAGAATAGGGGCAAGAAAGTCATGCCCGACTGACTATACATCTATATACATAAATTTTTAAACTTCGATAGCATATTCCTTTTTTAAAACCACTTTACCTATAACCTGATGGACAAACAATGGCCTATAAGGTCCCTTTCAATGCTACAATTCAATGGAAAAGAAATGGTATACATTCTCTTAGGCTGACAATTGATCTCTAGTTTAATAGTGGTATGCAGAAGGAAAAGTCTATCAAGTTCTATTTTAGAGTATGAATGATTTTCTCTACCTATGAGACTTTATAATCTCCTTTTCTTCAAAACTTCAATGTTTATCCACACAATTGCTATAAAGAAGCTTTAGAATATCATCCCCATTTTATGGATGCAATGATGACAAGAGATATAGTTAACAAGAAAATGTGGCAAGTATAAAAAATAAAATTGAAACATTAAGGATACTGTTTCTGTTGATCAACTTTGACTTTATTTTCATGCATCTGTAAGTTCACAATGATCTATTCCTTATAAAATATTAAAATCATGTCTGAATTCACAGAATAAATTGGATCTCCCCACTCCTTAAGTAGTCACTTTATAGGTGATAATATTTAAAATTCAAGCCTCATATCTGATCATATAATTTAGGGTTTTACAGGTTTCAAATTGTCATGATTTATAATTATTAAATATAATTTAAAAGTTATTTCATGCTCATCTTTTATATAAATCTCATGTGATATAATTGGCTCTTGTTTTTAAATCAATTTTATTCAAAAATTTAAATCTATACTCAAATTAAAATAATATGTATGTATAAATGATAAAAGCAATTCTTACCCCTTTTATGTAGTCTGGTCAGTAAAAAAGAAGGAAAGGAAATAAAAGGCAACCATCTCCTGCTTTTAAGTTTGCCATTATTAAACTGATAACTAAAACCTGAAGGTTATTACTGTTCGTGAATATTTTTATGTCTCTGGTATAAGTGAAATCTGTAGAGAAATAATCCCTGGCAAGATATAGTAATACATTCTTAAATACCTTTTCAGTTCTAGTTAATTATATCCCTAAAATATTCTTCAAATTAACTAATGGCAAGCAATGAATTTTAAAGTGTTCTTTTTCCATGGCCTCGTGATGTACAGTGCATGATGAGAACCATAAAAAATTATGGAAGCTATATTTTGAGGGTCGGTAATAATAATTAAAATTTCTATTTGGAATGTTCCCAAAATGACACAAGTCTTAGGCCATATCAAAACACAGAGCAGTTAATACTTTAAAATATTTTAGTTCTTATCATTCATTTACCACCACCACACACCCAACACACACCCAACACACACACCCAACACACACACCCAACACACACACCCAACACACACACCCCAGGACCAAAAGAAGAAGGTGATATATTCTTTACAAACTTGGCTGGCTGCAGATGAGAAGAAATGTCAACCAGGATAACAAAACTGGAAATACACAATAAACTCTGTGATAACTTAGGTGGACTTCGTCCCTAAACTTGTAAGAGAATTAAATGAGATAATGTTCTGTAGCTCTTTAAGAGTCACTGGCATACACCCAATGACAAAGTGTTACATAACTAAGAGATCGCCCAGACAGCCTAACAAAACTTTACAATTTTATCCACGGTAAATAAGGGTGTGCTCATGAGAGAAGTATTAAAAATAACAGAAGAAAATCACAGCCCTAGACCTAGCTCTTTACCTAATTTGCCAACGGACTTGACCCAAGTTACCATCAAATTGTAATAAACTCATTTAGAAGATGGGGATTAAAATCATATTGCTTCTAAGGGCTTCTGAGTCTCAAGTAAGCCAATGCTGAAGGCAAAGGTGAGAGCACTTCAGCACTAGTTTAGTGTTTACTGACCTTTCAGAGCCAGTGTCTACTCTATTCTGACTGTGTTCTTTCCTAAAATGTAACTGAATGTATTGCCTTCCACTCTTGGGTAAGCAAATATCCAGTAAATATGCAAGCTATTACATTTATAATGCCTAGATTGTTGGTATTTTCTCAGTGAAAATGAAAGAGAGAAAAAATTTTGGTTGTTTCTAATAACTTAAAAATTGACTTAATACTTTAGGTAGCGTTTTATGTCATCTTTAGAAATAATTATATATTTATCCAAAGGGCTTCAAAAATTTAACTCTCAAGAAAATATGATGATGATAATCAAATTTAAACTTTATAATTAACTATGGCCTTGTGTGAATATATGTGAAATAAAATCTTTACTGACCATGAAAAATTACAAAACATTGATCTGGTTGTTGTCATTAAAATTTGGCATTTTTTTACATGTGTTTATAACAATTGACCAATGCGTTTTTCTCCCTGGCTTAATGCAGATACTTTTCATGTACATTAGTTGTTTGTTTTGAATAAAATAGGAGATAACATATAAAAGAAGTTGAGGTTAACCAATCTTTTCTTTTTATCTAATTATAGTGTGGTGTCAGGTTTTTACTAGGCCTCATCGAAGTTCAGGACTTCAAGAGAAGACGGTGCATAGGTAAAATGACACTGAAAAAGGCAAACTAGAAAGATGACTTTTATTTTTAGCTTCACTGGGAATGGGTCACCCCAATTTGTGCATTTATAAAGCATTTATAAGGCCTTCAAGTGACATGTGGAAAACTTACTTGCTATTGAGTAAACACTTGACGGTATTGAGCAACCTTAAGTATTAAGTGTTACCATGTTCGTGTCAAATAGAGAACACTGCTGGGATTGAAACAAAAGGACACCTTACACTCTGATATGTGTGCAGTGCCTGACTGTGGGGTGGGGATGTGCCACTCACAATACCCCCTTCATAAATAGCATCCCCTAGAGTTTTAAAGCGTATACCTGTGCAGTTGTTCATAGCAGTTCTTCATATTAACATTGGTGATATTTAAGGCAAACATGTTGAAAGAATGGACTGTCATTATCCTGATTAATAACTCAAGATGAAGCAATCTCTCAAGTACAACCTGTATTGGTCAAGGGAAGGCTTATGGTCTTCCCAAAAAGGAGAAAGTAAAGGATAAAGAGGAAATACCTTCTCCAGCAGGTTTCCAGTAAGAACAGACTCCCTATAGCCCTCACCTTCTAAGCTGAGTGTTTAGGCTGATTCAAATATATAATCAGTAAGTACTTCTACATTTCTTTAACTTTCTCATTTCCACTCTACATTTCAAAGGGATATGTCGTAGTTTATTTCTGAAGATTATTATGTCTCATGTTTCTAAGAAATGTATGGAGGGATGGCATAATTCAAATCGTTGGACAATTACAACTCCCTAGTTTCATTCACCATGTAATAACATATTATGTATTCAAGTAAAGGTGCTTCATGGGGATAAAAGAGAATTATAAAGGAAGATAAGATAGTAAGTGTGAATTCAGAATCACGAAATAAACGCTAACTCAAAGCAATTAAAAGAACAAATTGTAATGAGTTATTTTAAAGGAGAAGAAACCAATAAATGTTACAGTCAGCATTTCAATGTACCACCACATTACATGTGAATGTCTTATATACAATAAACGTGAATGGAATTGTAACTCTTTATAATATGCAGTTTCATATTAAAATTACATTAACACGAAATTATGAGTAACCTTCACCCCTGGGAATTACAAGTGTTTATGTTTCTGATAGTCAGATTACATTCTGGATTCAGTACATTTTGCCTATATGTAGCCATGCACCTATTTTGAGTACTTAACTGTGCCATGTATGAAATGAAACAAACATTTGTTTATTTACTTAAAACAAAAGATATATGCTCAAAATGATGTTTATAGCATAAAGAATTAAAATACACTAACAGCATTGGTGAAAGCAGCAAGGGGAAAAAGGTAGAAAAATGTGACCTTCTTAGTGCCACTGAAGTGTTAATAGAAGATGATCATCGCCTTTTCTCCAACTCGCTGGGAAGCGGAGCAAAAGGAACCCTCATGTGGACCCTGCTGTCCATGAAGGACTTAGAAGGGACTCAAGTACTCTTCTGTGAGTGATTGCAAATAGGCCCCTCTCCTGTTTGGCGCCATTTACACAGACAATAAGGAGCCCTGGTGGTGCTGGGGTCAAAGAGCAACAGCTGCTAACTAAGCGTCCCTGGTTCAGTCTCACAGCTCCTCTGGGGGTGAAAGAGGACACCGGTGTCCTGTGCGTGCAGGTACAGCCTGGGACACCCTACGGGGCAGTGCTCCCGTGTCCGAGGACTGCTGGGAGTTGGAATCTATTTGATAGCACTGGGTCTGTGGGTAGAAAGACAATGAACTGGCTCTTCTCCCTGCACCTTGAGGTTTGACCCCCAAAGGGTGCACTTTGAGGACAACTCTAATCCTCTCCCTTCAAATCCAATAATTATAATTATCTAATCCCATGAAGGATATTGCTTCTCTGGTCTCTAAAAGAGATAGTCTGAAAATGCAAAGAAAGACAGTGGAATGGGATTAAAACTGTTGCCTCAGTTTCAGTTTGTGAGACACTGCTCTAATGGGAGTTCTGCTTACATTTTAATTAAATGTGTGATTATGAAATTATACAGTTTAAAACAGCCACGATGAGATCTACAAAAGCATTTAAATGTTTTCTCTTCACCATGAAAGGAACGAATAAACAAGAATTATATAGGCAGGGTGAAAGTGGATGAGTCAGAAATTATACCGAAGAGATCCTCTTATGCTTTCTTATCTTGTAGAGGTGATTATCATTCTTCCATCTTCTCTTTCTAGTTTGTCTTTATGCACATTTTTATAACCCCAGAAACCAGAGGTTAAGTTGCTGAACAATTATCTGAAACCAATTGTCCACAGGGGAGAATATATATCTTACCTGATTTGTTAGACACCCAAATAATTGCTTCTGAAGACACATGGCTTCTATTTCCTACCACAATGGTTAATGGAATCTGCCACAGGTAGCTGCAAAATAGAAGAGTAGCTTTAAAAATACAAATTGGTGTTCATTTGAAAAACATGCATCTTCAGAGGGATTTTTATTAATGCTTTTTAGGGAAGCTACCAAAAACAACAATAAAAAAAGCACTCAGACATCAAAGTAGATTCTAATTCATTGTTTCTATCTCACCAAGAAGACTGTGCACTCAGAAGTTTTCTGTCAATGTAGAAGAGATCTCCTAATAATATACTTTGCCAAAAAAACCCAAAATGTTTGCATTAGGAGTTAAAAGTGGCTAAATACTACAGTATATATTGATTTGAATCTTAAAATAATTCATTTCTATTGTTTTAATATTAAACACTAGTGATTTTATGTATTCACATTTCACCAATTTCTCCTTATTTATTTTATAACTGTTCAGAGAGATATTTTATTATATTTCCATAAGGTTAATATGGCACACATAAGGTGATTCAGGCAAAGAGAATAAAACAAGACTGACAAGATCCCCCTAAAATCCATATAAACACAATGCACCCGACAGGGCACACCTAATGTCCTGCTGATTTAAATGAAATTTCCAAATGGATTGGCCAAGCACCACCGATACTTAATGTTCAAATGTGGGTCAGAGTTATAAAAGAGAAACATTTGATAAGGTTTGCCTTTTATAGTAATAAAAATCAAGGCCTATATGTTTACATAAAGTATCTATTTAATCTGAAAGGCTAACCAGTTAATGATAGATGATTTTACATTGCGTTCAAGCATTATATTTTATTTTCTTGAAATATAACCTGATTCCTTCAACTAATCATTGTGCTATTGCTAAACAGCTGGAAGTTCAAAGCTAAGAACTGTCCCACGGGAGGAAAGTGGGGCAATCAGCAACTGTACACGTTTACAGGGTCAGTAACCCTATGCAGGGTCATGACGAGTCAGAATGGACTTGCTGACGTGGGCCTGTCTTGTTGTTTTAGTTTGCTTTTATCATTGTGTCATTGGCAAGACTTCACAACAAGCGAGCAATGAGTATTAAAGTCATATATTTTGTTTGTGATATAAGAAGCTATACTGTGTCAGCTTCATAACTGGAGAGCGACTGAAGAACTGAGAACCAGTGGAGACGCCGAGTGACTGATCATAAAATGGGCGTCTTTCTGGAGATTTGGGAAGAGCAGTGCTGAATCGGTCCCTCGACACATAATTGTTTTACGTGTCACAGAGTTCATTTCTCACACTCACAATTAATACATGGGAATTCATCAAGAGTAATATGTCAGATGGAAAAGAGGAAAATTCATTATGTCATAACAACTGCTATCCCCAAAGTCAAAAGTCAAAAGGCCATCCTTGACATTCTGAATTTTAAATGATAAGCTGAACTTAATCAGAGAAACATTTCTGAGTGCCAACCATGTGAAGGTACCCTGTTACACTGTAATTGACTCCACATAATCCATCATGAAAGAACCAATTTATTGTTGCCTAACCTGGTTCTTTGGATAGAAGTTAGTGAACAAAACAATTTATGTTCCTTAAGAGAGGCCTCGACGCATGCAATGAAAAACATGTGATAAATATATGACAATGGACACACCGTGGGAACATCACAGCCAGATTATTTTATTATTTTTTAAACAGCATCCCTCACCAAAGATAATTAATCTATTTTGGTTAATTGGAAAAATAAGTTAAGAGGCAATAGTACCTGGATCTAATCTAAATGCTGGATCTAATTTTCAATTTAAAACACAAGTTTATTTTTTGTGTGTACTTGCAAACAATAGATATTGGAGACATTCAATTAATTACTCTCTGTAATTAGACCGAAAGGAACTGGGTGGAGTATAAGTAAAATGAAAGACCAAATCAATTTCTCTGTAAGACATAGACTAACTTTATGAACAAGACTTTATAGGTGTATATCTTCCACATTGAATTGACGATCTAAATTGTGAAGCCAAACAGATATTAATTAAAAAGCAAACAATATATACGACTAAAAACATCTAAAGACCCTCTAAATAAGTCTAAGACTCTAGTAGTATGTAATATTTTAAAAAGTGATTAGAAAAAATTAATGTGTGTAGTTAGATTATGTTCTTGTTGTTTCTGTTTAACTGATCATATGGATATCATATTTTAAGTAACAATAGAAAATTTTCAAAAAATATATCCCTTTCTTCAGTAGTTCTTAAGAATTCTGATTGTACTAACATGGAAAAGAATTGGTACGTTTTAAAAAGTGGAATGAGAAAAATCACACCCAGGAGTTGCTACTAACATTCACGAAGCATTGATGCACACAGGGAAACCCTCCGGAGACTGCTGCAGGCGGGGCCCATAAGGAAAGGGTGAGTGTGCGGACACACAGAATGCCCTGTCGCCCAAGACTCCCAGGAGGTGCCCCATGCTTCAGGTGGTATTAGTTAACAGTGAAATGTATTAAATTTATAATGAAATGAAGGAAAAACAAACTACGAAAATTCACAACTTCCTGTGTACCAAAGTCCTACCAAGGATTTTATGCACTTAAACACATTACTAAATATATGCAATTGTTAGAAATAGCAAAGATTCATTCTTCCTCTACTTAACAGCTAGGATGTACATTTATTACATATGGAAAAATAATTACATTACACATTTAAAATGTTCCAGGTAAGAGGTAATGATAATTGTCCCACAGAACAGTCATGGCAAAGCGAAAGTCATGATCAGTAAAGCTGGGTGCTTTGGGACCTACGGCTGGCCTGTAGAGTGGGGGGCCTTTGGCCACTTAACTGGGTTTGCTGATGCACAGAGCTGGAGCTAAGTGCTTTGGGCTGAACCTTACACAGGAGTGCCATGCTTGCTGGGTCTTTGTTATCACCTGGAAGAGAACTTGGTGACTTCTCCTGACAGGACAACCATGTCCTATGTATTTTTCACCTTGATTGTATGTAACCTGTAAACTTCCTTAAATAAAACCCTTTAATCTCAAATATTGTCTGTGAGTTCCCAGTTGCCCCTCCAATGAACGATCCAAGTCAGTAGCTGAAAAGTCGAGAGCCGTGGGAAACATTTATTTTAGCACGTCAGCAATGTCTCTTCTAGAGACCTCGGAAGGCTTGTACAAGGAGCACACAGACTTGATTTTCAAGCTTTAACTTAACATTAATATAAATTAAGCAATAATCTAAGTGGGGAATAGTAAATTCTCATCTAGAGATGGATTCTGTCCTACTAGGAAAATTATTTTAAATAATAGAATGTCATGTATATATATTTTTTGCTCTGTTTGCCATTAAATGGATTCTGACGCATGGTCCTCCAACAGGTCGGGGTACAACTGCCTTAGGGTTGTCCCGGTCTGCTGTCTTAATGGGAGCACACTGCTCCCCCTTTCTGCCAGGGAGTGGCTGGCAGCTTCGACATGCCATCTTTGCTGGCGGCTGAGCACTTTAACACTACGCCACCAAGGGGATTTTAATTTTCCTCAACATTTTTATATACCAATTTCTCAGATTCAGAACCATCCAGGTGGTTTTATAATGCCAGCAGAAGCTAAGCGCTCTGTGCTAAAACTGCTTACTCATGCTGAGAGACTTTCCCCCGTGAAGAGCCAGGCTCCTGGCTGACACCTCTGATGCAGGTTATGGGCTGGCAGAGTATTTTTGTTCAATATTTGTTCTGTCATCTGGGTGTCCTTTCTGTTTTTCTGCATCGGGGAGGCCTGTGTCAGACTGTTCATTCTCAAAGGCATGGCCCCAATCTGGCTTCGCCACAGTCAAGTCGTTTTTGTGTACTTCGTGGTCCATGCCGAAGCGTGTTTCGCCTGGGGCCAGACGGTGGGTGATCAGGGCAGCCTTTGACAGCTGTGGGGACCCAGAGAAGGGGACGAAGCAGTGACAGGCAGATCCCGACAGGGTGAAGGGAGGAGTGTTATTCTGCGTGTTCGAGCAGTTTAATTGCAAAAGGCAACTCCTCATACCTGGTGAAGGCCTCTCTCTACTTGAGCCTTTAACCTCCATGTGCCCCCATCTTGACGAGAGTAGAGCAAACTGCAAAGTCAGCAGTTTGAAGCCTCCAGCTCTTCCGCTGGAGAAAGAAGGGGGTCCTACTCCCAGCCCCAGCTACAGTCTCAGAAACTCCCAGGCTAGTTCAACCCTGTGTTTAGGGGGGCTAGGAGTCGCCATCAACCTGATGGCGCAGAATTGGGTTTTCATCTGTATGGCAGCAGACCTGCAAGTCTGTCCCCGGCAGCATGGCTGGGTGAGAACCCAGGGCCAATCTTTCCATTCTAACTGCTGTGGAGCCCAGCTCCTTCCTACACCTATAGTATCGTATCGTATACTATAGTATCGTATCGTATACTATAGTATCGTATCGTATTGTATAGTATAGCTGCTGTACCAGTATTTATCTCAATACAACAGTGAAGACTTCATGTTTTCTTAAATGGAGTTCCAATATCAGCCACCAGAAAATGTTCATGAATCTCCCTAACACTTTTATTCACATCAAGCTAACTTGGAGATGCTATTCATTCATGTAAGTTTAAAATATTCCCCACCAATCCTACATAATAATGGATGATGAAGTCCAGCATCCTAATTTCCCAAGGTGATAGGACACAGCATGAGTAAACTAATATGAGCACTTCTATTTACTTATTACTTTTGATCTCTATACTTGCCCTCCCTTCACCCCTCCAATCCCTTACCAGGGCATTCTATATATAAATTTAAAAACTGCCTGATTTGAAGTGTACTTTCTTACATTGACTCAGTCTTTACTGAAACAAAGTAGTAAAAATAAACTAGAAAAATTGGATAGAATGTTTATATTCTGAATTTTAAGTAATTAAATGGGTTCCCCAATGTTAAATTTATAGCAAATCAAAATTCAGGTGTGTTTTCTATAGTTTTAAACACCACATTTGAGGGAAAGAGAATATATTTTCATATTGCCACTTCTACTTAAGATCACCTTAAGGTATTTATTTAGTTTTTGAGTTTTGTTAACTAGGATAATATTTATTATCTAAATACTTTTGATTTGGTTTTCTAGATTGATCCCATTCAATTCACAACACACCTTAACTTTCTTAAAGATGATTAAAAAATATTATAACAAAAAGTAAAATATCATATCTCACATTTAAAATGATTAGAATAATTTAAAATAGTCTTCAATGAAATACCATAAGTGTGCTCATCAATCAGGGGTTAAAATATGTAAGGTATCGGCAGTGAAAGGAATCAAAAATACCATATGGAAATAAAGAAATAAAAAGAGTCTTAACTTATATTTCAGAATTATGTTGTCAAAATTATCTTAAAATATTAAAATTAAAAGGTGAATGGCAAAAAGAAAAGTTCCTATATTCATGTTAAATTAAAAGACAGTCAGTGGTACCTGCTGTTTCGATGTTCAAAGGTTTTGGTCTTAGCACTTATAAATGAAGCGTTGCTGGGTAATGGTTACCCTCTTTTCGGCTGTTGCATTTCCCAAGATGGTGATAACAGGATAGCCCTTCTGGAGCGTCCACTGATCCATGACTTCTTGTATATTTACATATTTTCCATTCCTCTTCAAAGCCTTTAGAACCCAAATTGGATAAATGAGCTTTATAAGCATGAATTATACATATAATTATATTAAATCATTTTCACTTTTACCTTTAATATTTACCTAAATATGAAACATTTCAAGATCAGTGAAGCTAATATAATGTGTTACTAAAATTAATTTTCTCACCTTAAGTTAGGCTTCATGCATATATATATGGAAGTTTCATTAGCATTAATTTTTTTTACATAATGGAGAATAAAATACATTTTACTGGTAAAGTAAATACATGCAGCATCATTAAATATCCCCAGTGTGTCTAGTTGGTATATTTAAATATTTGTCATGCACACAAGAAAACATATTTCCTTAAAAACTTGCAGTATTTCTCACTTTAGCATGACTCACTTCCCAAATATATTAAAATTGTATTCCATAATTATTATCTTTTTAAAGTATGAAAGGCATCAATAACATTAAGTACATTTAAATCCCATTGTATTTTTAGTACATTTTATATAGCTCATTACTATACATTTATAAATAATATGCGACAAAGGAAATAAAAGCTCAAAATGAAAACATACTGTCAGCGTCAATAAAAGTTACCAATGGTTTGGGTTCTTTTTCTTCCTATACTTTACCTCTGAGAAGGCATTCCAGAGATCATTTCTGGCTGCGTTGCCATACTTATGAATGGTTAAATAATCCTACAAAGAAAATAAGATTTGAATTACAATTTAACTGCTAAGCAATTACCAGTTAATATAATCATTTCTCAAATCAAATAAACAATTCTATTTGCTGTGCTTATATTGATACAAAGAGAAATACTCATAAAGGTTTATAAGAATTAAACTATTCAAAAAAACTTAAGCATAGCATATTTTCTAATTAAGTATCAAATAACTTTAATCTTTAAAAATTATTTTTGAGAGTTGAATCATTTATAGATTTGGGGGGGTCAAAAAACATCCCTTCATTTATCATGTCAACCTTGGCTTTTTGAATTAAATTACCTCCCCAGTGTAATATTTTGGGAAACCTTGCCCATCAGGATTTTAGACTGGAATCTAAAAAAATATTTCATGGGATAAGAACAACTCTGACAATAACAAATCTTTACTGCGGTGGATGTCTTTCGAGTTCAGATTCCATGGAAGAGTATAAAATGAAAGCAATGTGTGGTTTTGTGTGACCCTTATCAGAAGGCCTAACTAAGAAAGATTTGGTCAAGTGGGACTGGCTGATTTTTGTCTACGTAGCCAGTGTAAATGAGTCCCAATGGCCTTCTGTTAGTCAAACAGGTAAGAGGTATCACTTTGCCCAAAGAGGACTGTTGTCACAGGCTTTCTAGTGCGAAGGTGCCTATTATCACAGAGATAAACATTGCTTTTCATTGACTTGATGAAAAAGTATTATTAAAAAGAAATTTTATCCTGGTCTAATATGTTTTTAATTTAGGAATTCCCAACTATTAGTTAAACCTACACACTCTCTTTCTAATTTAAGCCTTCCTCCTCTCTGGGAGGCATGGATGCATCGCGGTGAATGCGTCCTCAGTTATGACGACTGGGCACTTCGTTTTCCGATGTCGAAGTGGGAGAAGGAGAAGAACATAGATGATGTTAAGCAAAGTGTCTCATTTGAGATCCTTTCAGCCCTAGAACTTGGAGGTAACAGGCAAATGCTTAATTTACATGCCAGTTCTGAAACTGGGGGGAAAATGCTGACTCCATTGAGAACTTTATGTAAAGTGGGATGCTTTGGAGATAATTAAAGTTGTAGAAGCAGATTTTCTGAAATACAAATTGTAGCACCTGTGACAGATTGAGCTTTTGTGGGCAACTCACATGTTCAGATGGCACCTCCCACTTAATCAGACGCCTGGAGAAGCAACATCCACACTGACTTAGCAATGACAGATTTCTCATCAAGATGCTCTGGACAACTTTACTGCGAATTTAGATCTCCAAAGAACTAATCTGAACCTGGAGTTTAGCTTTGGGTAGGAGAGCTATATGAAGCACTCTCTATTTGAACCCTGGGACTAGGATTTAAATCATTTTCTGATTAGGTGTTAAAATTATTAGAAATTTTGCTTTTAATTTGTTTGTGTGTGTATCTTGGGGGAATCTCTTGAATACACTGAAAAACAATGGACATTGAAACTTATAAATGTATGTGAAACATCTATTTAAATGAGAACTATTATTGTTGAGTTCTGTTTATGCAGAGGTATTGGGATAATAAAAGAGAGGCAGCAAAGGGACACCGACGGATCTGGAAAGGACCGATGCAGGAATACAGGTTTCCCCTTGGGGTGGATCAGAATATCTACAGTCAGTCTACCATGAGATCGGTTGGATCTTAGCTTGATTTTGATCATTAGCTCAATGTCTTTTTTACTCTCCCAATTCTGTATAAGGCTCCAATTTGTTTCTAACAAGCTGAAATGGCAATCAGTCAGGATTAAGAAGGGGGTCTTCATATGCCAGGCTGGATATTCAGGATAGAAATGGTATGTTTTTGTTGGAATCCCATCAGCTTCAATATTCATGGCATTGGAATTCTTCAGATTTCAACTGTCTTTCCTCCCCAAACACATATTCTTTAGTTATCCCAGCCTTTCTCTTATACAACAACGATATACATATGGAAATATATTCTTAGTCTTTGGAGAATTACAAAGAAAATGTGAGGATCATGCCTATTAAAAACCATATCATCTATTTATTCTTTTATTTCCATGAATTGTATAATGCACTTAGTATAGACCAGGAAGGTTTCGTGGGAATGGAGGAACAGTGATGGGCAAAAGGTCGTTGAGAAAAAAATGTAAATAACAAGATGCAATTTGAGTAGGTCCCTGTGACTGAAGCTGTGAAAGTCTTGGACCAAAAATTACAGAGCCAAAGCAATTCCAATGGTTGGTGCATGTTTACATCGAACGACTTTAAGTTCTATTCTAACCTACCAGTAAATGAATATGACAATGATTGGATAAGAAATTTATTAATAAATATAGACACATATATGAAAATCCAATATTAGATATGACATTACAATATAAATGTATAAAGTATAATGCTTTGACATCCACTGTAAGAACAGTGATGGGCTGTCTATACTAGATATTTCAGAAATGAAAGAAGTTGAAAATAATGAAGATGATTAGTTGAATATACTTATGAGACCTATCTAGCAATATAAACTGATTACAAGTTAAAAAGGGATTAACCGAAAGCATATTCTGATATATCTACCTATGGGAAAGCCAACATGCATAGTAGTTAAAAGTGAAGTGAACTACTTTAAAATGTAGTTAAAAGGAAGGTTCAATATTATATAACCCAAACCTCTCTGCCATCAAGTCAATGCTGACTCATAGTGACCCTCCGAGGGTTTCTGAACTGTAACTGTTTGCGGGAGTAGATAGCCCTGTCTTCCTCCCATGTACCTGCTGGTGGGTTTGAACTGCCAGCCATGTGGATCACAGTCCCACACGTAACTACTACACCACCAATAGTGATTGAGGTGATATTAGCTACAATAATCTTCTTAATAAGCTCAGGCTACTGAATAGGAAACTGAATTACGTAACCAACCAAAGGGTAGCATCACTAATAATTAAGGAATGTTTCACATAAAAAACTATAATGTCATTTGCCTCTCTTAACACTGAATTGCTTTATATTCCTTCACTTAATTCACATAACATTGGGATAGGTAATATAATCATTTAAGATATCAGGAAATTTGAAATCACAGACCCTGGTCCATATCCAAACCCCATACATATGTCTACAGCCCAATATCCACTAGATTCCCCAAAGATAATTAAGGGTCATATTCAAAGAAAGCTAAACTCACTCTCCTCCCCCAAACTGTCTCTTCTTGAGGGCTTTTCCCCAATGATGAATATGAACCAAAGAGTCATCTTTCACGCCTTCCTGTCCTTCCCGTCACATTACTGCTCTGATATCCTGAATCTTCCTCTAAGGTGCCACGCTACACATTACAGCTTCTCACCTGGACACAGCGCCTGCCACTGCTTCTTCTCTCTTTCAACCCTACCACACACCACTGTGCTAGCCAGCCAATACGGTGTGCTCAGAAAACACTACACCTTGAGCTCCCTCATGGACTAGCCCCGCTGTACTTCCTCAAGCCTCTTAGCACTTGTTGCCCAGTCTCAGATTAGCTACTTTATTTGAAGATGCCTAATACAATATTTTCTCTATTTCCTAGTTCTCCACTCAAACTTTACCTTTCTCCTTTACTGTGCAAATTCACTTTAATAGTCAAGTCTCAATTTTAATGCATTTTCCCTGAGAATCTTTGCCCACTTCTGCCTCCTTTCTAATTCTGAGCCAAGTACCTTGTACCCTATCAGAAGACATATTAAATCTGTGTTTCAATTGCCTGCTCATTAATTTAACTGCCCACATAATCTAAAAACTCCCTAAGTAAATCCCACCCAAACCATTGGCATCCAGCTGTTTCCACTGCATGGTCGTCCTGTAGGAGGGAGTCACACTTCCGGTAGCATTTCCTAGAATTTTGCTTCTTTTGTTTTACAGAGATCTGCCATGTTTGGTTAAAACTACTTTGCTTTTGGTTAGCACAGAACACTTCCCCACTGCAGGACTAGCGCCTCTCGCCATAAGGTCAAAAACAAAATGGTACTGGTATCCAAATGATTATGATGTATACCACAAAGTAGAATTGCCCCCTTTGGGTGTCTAAAGTTATAAATCTTTACAGGAGCAGAAATCATATAGAGCAGCTGGTACTTTTGAACTATTGACCTTGCACTTAGCAGTTCAATAAGTGATCTAATATACCACCAGGGCTCTATTGTGTAAGGTAAGGACCTGGTTGTTTTGGCTTATCACTGTTTAACCAAACTGTGTTCCCAATATAGTACGCAATAAATGCTCAATCTGCGTGTGTTTTCTGAGGTTCCTTAGTCAATATGCTTTTCTATTACTAATTTGCAATGAAGTAAAAGATTTATTACACTGATAAAAGCAAGAAAACCAAACCCAGTGCCACTGAGTTCATTCTGACTCATAGCAACTCTGTATAGGCTTTCCCAACCACATCTGGACAGGCATGCACAGGCTCATCTTTCTTCTGTGGCTGTTGGGTTTGAACAACTGACCTTGAGATTAGCAGCTCACACACCAACAGTGCTCCTTACTATTCACACCAGATTCGCTCAAATACTCAAACTCATTTTTCTCAGTGTTTATTTGTTATATATAATTTACATTAATACATATGCAGTTCCATATCAAAAGATTTTGAATGATTGAATATAATACCATTTTTGGTTTTCCACTTTTGGCTAACAAGTAGTACAGTTCATAACGTTTCATATATAAAAGCCAGTGGGACTAAGAAAGGCCAGAGGGAAAGTAAAATGTTGAGCTGAGGAAGTAAAGGCCTATTATCTTTCAAGGTTTACATGCAAATAGTTATGGAATGCTTACTCTCTTATTAATGAGTCTTTCCGCGTGTTAGGGCAGCAGATTAGCTGCATGAGTAGTCTATCCCTCAGGTTACAGAGGGACCATTCAATAAAAACCAAAGATGCATGACGTACTTTAGATGTGTTTAGCTGAAAGTAAAACGAAAATTTACCCTATGATGACTTTTCTTTATTTTTTTCCCCAGGATGACTTTCAAAGTGATAAAAACGTGTCCCGTCCTCTAAGAAAAGGAAGATTACAGTAGAGGTGCAGCCCCTCCCTCCGGAGCACTTCACTGAGCCCCCTTAGTGGAATCTTTCCTCCAGTTTGGGCTCTTAGCAGCTGAGGCCCAAGCACAAGATTCAGATATCACAGTCGGCAGAGACAGAATTGTTCCTTCCATCAGATGTTAAAGACTCAAGAGACCTTTGCTTCAGATCCTGCAGCCAATACCTCAAATTTCTCCTTTATCAGAATTTTATGATGTCATGAATTATACATATTAGGATTATTTAGTATATAATTTAACCAACCTAGCTAAAACATGCTTCTGATGCACTAAGCAGTACCATTTGGATCTTGCAAAAGGCAGAATCCAGTCCTTAGCAGGATATGGCTGCCTAGAGTAGGTGAAGGTGAGACGTTGAACAAAGTCAGAATTCAGTTCATGAGTAAAAGGGAAGACTCGCTCATGAGCACACCACGAACAATGCTTTCTACAGTGAGACCAGGCCCCATGTTGCACGCAGTGACTCTGCTATGAGGATGTCATCTACTTGCACGACTAGTTTGAGAAATGATAAATAAATTCAGGCATTGATTTTTTTTTCCTGACTGTATGGCAGGAAGGTTGAAACAGGTTTAAAACATTATTTCTTTCTATCACGATAAAATGTGCCTTGAACAATTGATACCAAAATATGTCAGTGTTTGGCTTTCTGACATTTAAACAGCACTTTTCGATGGGGGCAATAATTCAATACGGACTTTTATAAGAGAGCAAGGAGAGGGACACAATACTACAGGCACACTTGCCACTCTCTCTGGTAAGAGAGGATGGGCGTGCCCCCTGTCCTCAGACAACCCCATGCTCCCTTCGAGGTCTGTGAATGCCCGTGGAGTAGAGCAAAGAAGGGAAGGAAGATCATTGAAATGTATGTCCTGTCTTGGTGACAGGAGCTGGGTGGGGGCCATGTCAGCAACTGGATCTGAGAGTTCTGTAGCTCGACTCTGGCTGCCTCTCTGTATTTCACAGAACCCTTTAGTTACTACTCTATTTCCAAAGCCCAGCTATTTAGACTTTCTTTTGACCCAATGCGCTACCTTTGAACCCTGCACTAAATTTGTTCTGGATAATACAGCTGGAATTTGCTTCTGTGGCTTGCAACTCCAAACCCTAACTGATAGAATACTAAAAGGTGCCGTAAGCTGAACAAACAAAACAAAGATATGGCTAAATTTCCCTAATAACCCACCAGCTTTTGTGTGTGTTATAAAATGGACTCACTGTCAACGAGTGGATGACTCCTCACAGTAACCCAGTAGCACGGGGGACCTGCCCCTGTGTCTCTGAGACTGTAACTCTGTGAGTCACAGCCAACACAGAACCCCTCCACCACCAGGGCTCCGCATAATAAGTATCGGGGAAAGTTTTCAAAAGAGGCAGACCAGAAGGTTAAAGTCCACACACACAAACCTGTACACACACAGAAACTGAAAGGGATGCAGCCTGTGCAGAAGCTCTTAGACGGAGGTGCACATAAAGCGACAGCGACGACAGTGCATAATTATAATAAGCTACTTTCTTGTCTTTACAAAAGCTTCCACAGCCGGGGTCCATAAGCAGAGGAAGGACCACGAGCTCCGGACTCCAATCTGTGCCAGTGTGTGCACTGTGAGAGTGTGGTAACCTGAAGGGGTCCATGAACACCACCACCACAGATTACAAACTGCCAGGTCACAGCAATGTCACCGAGAGTGGGATAAAATCTATTGGAATGCTGGCCTGTGCCAGCATTCAGAGGATGTCTCTACAATCCCTGACCTTGAACGAAAGCAGCAAGGAGACTCACACAGTGACAGATGACAAAGTAAAATACCACAAAGCTGGAGTATAGACCAGATGCTATTTTAGGTAATATGAGAAGACTAGTTAGAGATTATGAGATTATGTAAAATGAGCATCAAAGCAGTGACAAAGCATAAAACAAAATAAAAGCAGTAAAGTTCACATTTTCATTATCAGAGAGAAGAACAGAGGAGGAAACAGAGGCACAGGTATTAATTGTCCCTATTTACCATTCAACTGTGGTCAAGCTTCCCAGAAGAACATTTGATCTCTTGGAACCCTTACTCACTTGTCAAGATCTGGAGGTTTCCAGCCACCATAAAACAGCAAGGTGCCATTTAAGAACAAAGCTATTTAAATATGCAGAACAATCGCTGAAAAGTACTTTATTGTTGATATGTCATTCTGATTCTGTGGGTTTTTTTTAATGTGTGTTTATGCCAAAAGTTATCTCCCTAAGTAGTTTGATTGGCTATAGGAGGATCCAGATATTTCTCCAGGAGCAAAATGCAATTTTGCACGTTTAAAAATTTCATCATTCTACTTAATGAGTATTTTAAAACTCATACTTTCATGATAAGCTACTCAGTATGGCAGACGATTTTCACTCAAAATAAACTGTAAGTCCATGAAGATTTTTAGTTGTCTATTCATTTGATTTTTAATTAAAGACAGCGAAACATTCTTATACCAGGTTTGTTTTTATATGTATTTTATGTATTAATTATAGATCAGACTCCAACATGCAGGCACACCAGCAGAAAGGCAGTTATTTCTATTTTGGGATGTGTACTGTGTTCCAGAACAACCTGACAGGGTCCTACACCTGTAAGTGAAATAGTGTGAAAGTAATAGTCTGTTGGGGTGCTCTGGAGTACTAAAATAGCCCTACTTCTCACTTTCACTGCGAGAGTGAAATATTACTCAGACATAAAATGTATCTATTGGTAAAACTGAAGTTTGGGAACTGCCTTTGCTGAATGCCCTGGTAAAGGACTTAGACCACTACAAGCTTACCAAACAGACATATTTGGTCTTGGCTGGCAAAATGCACTATTTCCTAGGAAACAAGAGGGCACTGACGTTAAGTCACGTCTATGACCATCACCGCCCCCACCCTACTCTTGCTCAGCACCCAGTGCAGGAGACTACAGGAAACGAAAATGCATTTTAATTGAGAGATATTGGATGTGCACAGCAAGGAAATCCTTGGTAAGATAAATATATATGGTGGCACAAATATAACAATTGTGAGTTTATCTCAGGACTAAGCAGTGTGGTGTTTGTTTGTTTGTCAGTTTCACAAAGACTCACTACGAGTCAAATTCAACTCAATGACAACACACTCAGAAGAACTGGGTAAGGAATTTGGCCCTTACCAGTCATCTGATAATATTAATGTATACCTTACAAGCATGTGCTCAGAAAACAGTATAAATCTTTAGAAAAATATACATGATGCAAAAAAGATCAGGATACATTAGAAACTTTATGAGCAAGCTCAAAAAAATACTATCTGGGTTGAACCTCTCTCTGTTCAACTTTACTTCCAAGAGAAGTCAAAATGTTCCAGAGGGCCAATGAAAGGAAATTATACGAATTAACCTAAAGGAGAAAAATGCTTGGATAAAAAAAAATCACATCAATGTCAATGAGGGGAAGGGCAGAGTTGAGACCCAAAGCCCGTCTGTAGAAAATTGGACTTCCCCTCACAGAAGGGTCACGAGGAAGAGATGAGCCAGTCAGTGTGCACATACTTTTTCTCTAGTTCTTTAATGCTTCCTCCGTGACCCCCACTCCCCACTATTATGACCCCAATTCTACCTTACAAATCTGGCTAGACCAGAGCATGTACATTGGTACAGATAGGAGCTTGCAACACAGGGAAATCAGGACAGCTAACCCCCTCAGGACCAATAATGAGAGTAGTGATACCAGGAAGGCAAGGGGAAGGTGGGGGAGAAAGGGGGAACCGATCACAATGGTCAACATATAACCCTCTCCCAGGGGGACAGACAACAAACAGAAAAGCAGGTGAAAGGAGATTGGTGTAAGACCTGAAAAAAAATGACAAATTATCAAAGGTTCATGAGGTAGGGCGCGTGGGAGAGGGAGGGAGGAAAATGAGCTGTTACCAAGGGCTCAAGTAGAAAGATAATGTTTTGAAAATGATGAAGGTAACTTATGTACTAATGTGCTTGACACAATGGATGCATGTGTGGATTGTGATAAGAGTTGTTAAGAGCCCCCAGTAAAACTATTAAAATAACAACAAATTAAACACAAAAAGCACGGAGGAAAAAGTTGAAGTCGAAACTTTATACCTGAAAAAAACTAATTCCCCTCTGAGTTTAAGAGATTTCCTGAAGTTGTAAGGCCTAGCACATGTAGTTATGCAGCCATTTACTGAGATGCCAGGTTTGCTAGCAGCTAGCCCAGAAAATGGGCATACGACATTCATTCTCGCCATACCTCTATGTACAGACACTGACCTCAAGAGGAGAGGTTTGGAAAGACGTACAGGTAACACTTAAAAATACGCACTATCTCCACTTCTCTCCAATACCTACACATTCCATGACATCAGGACCTACGACTGCCTAGCAATGTAATCGAGACCAGAAGGTTCCGCCCCACATGTTCTAGATTGGTAAGGTTTCCTTGAACATTTTTACATTTATGGGCTTAAGGACACTTCTATAAGGACATTAAATTTCTTATATTCTCAGAGGCAATTTCTTTTCTTCAGTGCTAAAATCATACACACTATACTAGTTTATTATTTGTGTTCGTATTGTTAATGTGTGTGAGATACTTTCTGTCTTCTTTTTCCTTAGATTTCATAGTTCATCTTAATCAATTCTTGGCAAATAGCCACCTCAACTTTTCAGTTCTGTTCTTCAATTATACTAGCTTGGCAAAAAAACAATTCCAGATGAATTCAAGTATTTTTCTTCTCTAAACCCGCACTCGTGCAGCTGAACGTCACTGGAGAAAATCCTGTAATTAAGCAGATTCAGTCTATGATACGTTCATAATCACCCAGCTCAAAGAGGCAATCAGTAGTTAGTAGGTGTGCCTCTTTATTCTCAGACCTACATGCTCACATTTCACCTCTCATCCTCAGCTTTCCACTACAGACCCTTGCTCAAACAACACTGAAAAAAAGCACAATTAGAAAGGAGCTCCCTCATCTCCCCACTACCAGATTTTCAAGTTTATTGAAAGCATCTTTCTACTATAAAAATTAGTCCCTTCACCACCGCAAGGACCGAGATGCCAGTTTTCTCTTCTTGAGCACTACCAAATTCCTTTTCTTGTTAGTACAACGGGCTCCCATATTGAAGTAGTCAATAAAACAAAAGCTTTCTGTGAGTCCTTATATCCTTTATAGCAAATTACTTCACTTTTCTAATATCCTTCTTTTGCAATTTTTAAAAAGTATGCGCTTATACCCATTCCACTCAACCTAATAAAATTGCAGTCTTCCAAAAGAATACGTTTCCATTTTTCCCCTACTCCACATGTATCTTACATTTAACCTTGCTGCTCGCTTTCTTGTTGTTGAAACGTGTTTCTCTCCAGGCACTGGTGACACTGCACACTTGGTACTCTGCCTGCCTTGGCAGCTGCTCCATTTGGATCTGAGGTGGCCCTCCCTCTTCTCGGAACCCCCAACCGGTACAGTCCTTCCCGGTTGGTCCCAGGCCCTCAGACAGGAAACCGCAGAGGCGTCCTTGACTCTGTTCTCTCCCTCTGCTCCCACACCTCACTCTTCGTCCAATGTACGCCAAGTCCCCGCTAATTGTACCTTCAAAATACATTTTGAATATGTCCCTGCCTCTGCATACCTAATTATGCCATATCCAACCTTTCATCCTCTTTTACCAGATACTTAAATTCCCTTCTAATTTTATTAGCCAGTTACCGTAATGGTAGGCTGATTCTTTCAAGGCCACTGCAATATTTGCAGAAAGATAGAGAACATCCCAGTTTAAAACCCTTTAAGAACACCCCACTATACTTAGGATAAAATCCAATTTTCTCCACAAAGTCTATTTGGATACCCCATGACGGGCTCCTACCCGTACCTCTCCGACCTTGTCTTTTGTCCTTCCAACTTTTCTCAAGCACCTTAGCTTGCTTCCTTTGACATGCTCAATTTTTCTTACCTTTTGCACAAGCTCTTTCCTCTTCCTGATGATCTCCCCTCAGCCCTTTTATATCCCTCAGAACTTTGTGTATCATCCATTTTCTGAAGAAAGATCTTCTAAATACCCGATAAAGTTACCTCCTCTCACTCCCTCGTAGCATTTAACACAGTTAGCACCATATATTTGTCTTTGAATCCTTTATCATATTTTATGATTCATGGAAATGTATACTATACCTGCTCTATACAGCATGCACTAAATACTCACTACTTACCGTAAGTACATAACAAGAATGTATAGAATAAATGATATTTAATGGGTCATAAATATGGGCTGTAGAAATAACTAAGTATAGCTTTTAGTATAGGAATAAAAACTATAATTTTGTTCTGTTAGCACAAAGTATTAACAGGCAATTTTTATATTTAAATGGTTAGTGTTCTTAAATGTTTTTAAAAATCACAGGTGGAGGCCTTGAGCCAACAAACAGATGGTGGCTATTGGAGATTGCTTACAAATGGAATCATATTGAGGAAAGCAAGTGATGCCACCATTTTTTGTCTTTAAAATATTTATTATGATTTACATGAAAGTTTCCAGAGCAAATTCATTTCTAATCCAGCAATGCATGCATGGGGAGTTCCCTGGCCCGGGGTTACAATTCTCACAAGGTGTCAGCACTTCACACATTCCTGCCTTGGTTTTCCTGTTTTCATTAGCCATGGTTTGCCCC